>NC_061087.1:1593943-1658943 GCF_015104395.2 Macrobrachium nipponense
GATAAGTGTCTAGGATTTAATAATCATAGAATTTCTTTCTTTTACTTACACACTTCACAACAAAATATATATGACAGATGTTGAACTTGTCTGGTTCCTTAAACAAAGTTCATGATCAATAGTATATACAAATCAATCAACAAAAATTGACATAATAGTATTCAGATAAAATTACTTGACTGTAATGCCAATGATCAAATGCAATTTGAAATTCACGTTAAAGGATCTGTCAGTTTATAACGATATGAAGTAACGTATTCTTAATTACCAAGCGAAGTAAAGTTACAGATCGTGAATAAACAACTTGTACAAACAGACACAGATGTGTATAAATATATACAAACATTATGGGACCTAGAGGGGAGGACCCTCCAATCCTTCGCGGTGAAATAAAAACTGGAACTGAAAGGACAGACGAGGGAAAACTGAGTCCAGCCCCGATGGAAGGGTCACACCCGTCATTTGAATAAGGAAAGGCTAGTCTCAAGAATTTGAGAATACGGGAGCACAAGCGGGGAGACAAATCCAATGTTAAGGGAAAAGAAGCCTCATTCAAACATACAAATATATATGTATATATATGTGTGTATGCAACATGTATACACACACATATTTATATATATATATATATATATATATATATATTATATATATATATATATATATATATATATATATATATATATATATATATATATATATATATATATATATATATATAATATATATATATATATATATAATGACTATATATATATATATATCATATATATATATATATATATATATATATATATATATATATATTATATGTGTGTGTGTGTGTGTGTGTGTGTATGTATGTATATATATCCCTTTTTCGTTCAGCCATGAACGGCACACGGGGTGGTGTTAACCTACCAGTCCTCAGCAAGTCCTTTTGGCACTCGATTGCTCTAGCCCATTGACGTTCTCCACTGGTTGCCGCCCACTACAGTCGATTTGGCAACTTATATATTATTCCTGCTTTGACTGACCGAAGCAAAATGGACTTCTCTCAAGAAACGAACCTAAACATTTCTACTCTCAGCTGGGATCGATCTCTGGCCTCTCGCTGGTGAGGCGAGATTGAAAACACTTGAGCCGTAACAATGAACGTATCTCTCAAAATCTTAAGCAACACATATCATTACTCCACTCGCACTATGTATGACACCAAGAAGTGAAAACTCTACTAAATATGTATGTATGAAAAAGGGAACTATAAAAATATGAGGACCACCACAATTTCGGCAAAAATATTTGACGACTCTACAAAATGGCCAGGTCACTATCATGAACAACAGCGCTGGAAAACCAACAAATCGTCGATAGTGAAGTACCGGCAACTTAATTAAAAACATCCCACTGGGACCGCACTTATCTGCCAAAACGGGACACGCAGGCGGTTTGGGAAAGCAGCGCTCTATTTCATTCCTAAAATATAAAGGGCAGAGAATCTCAGCACTACAAAAGAGCTGTATCCAGTGAAACAGGGTATCTCTCTCTCTCTCTCTCTCGTCACTCTCTCTCTTCGTCTCTCTCTCTCTCTCTCTCTCTATATATATATATATATATATATATATATATATATATATATATATATATATATATATATATATATATATATATATATATATATATATATATATATATATATATATATATATATATATATATATATATATATATATATATATATATATATATATATATATATATATATATATATATATATAGTTATACGTATTCGTGTACAGTGCGTATCTTCACTGGAATTACATTTAGTTATAGGTTCATTTGTGTTAAAGAAAAATGTGCGTTTTAGTGACTATTAATCAATTAATAAATGAAAAATCATAACTAAGGGCATTATTCAAATCAAATACTGATGCCGATACTCAAATTGTTTGACTGGTTGTTTGGAAGCCATTTTCTACGGAGAGCACAAACACATCTTACCTCTGTATAAATTTTAACGGATAATGTGTGTCAAAAACAAATATGAAATAAAAAAAATAACACGAAAACACGTAAAAATAAATGGCGATGGGAATGATGATAAAACTAGAAAAAGGCAATGTAACCAGTCGTCTATGCATTCAACAGCACCTGCATAATAGAACGAACTCGTACCTCCGTAGAATCCCAGATAATATAAATTAAAATTGTAGAAGTACTGCTTGCCACCCTGCCCTTTCGAGCCTTGTCGTGTCATTCCTTGCCACCATCAATCAAACACCGTCTGCAGTGAATCAATCCTAAGACAGCATCAAGAGGTACATGTACGATATTCAATGGAACATTCAGCGTCCTGAGAGAGAGAGAGAGAGAGGAGAGAGAGAGAGAGAGAGAGAGAGAGAGAGAGAGCTAGCCTTGCAATGCAAGACAGTGGAGTCAACGCAGTGTAACGGCAGGAATGATGGTACCCGATATCCAGATAAAATGCCTCTGAACGTCGACCTGGGGTCCTAACGTGTAAGGCGAAAAAAAAAAAAGTAATAAGCGTAACTAAAAATTGTACCAGATCTTATAAATCTGAAACAAGAGGCAATGCATCAAAATAAGACCAGGGAGCCAAGGGAAAATGGGAGGATTATTCTGATAGATTCTCCTATGTTGCAGCATAAATTCTGTTGATAGGGAATGTTTTTCAATTTATGTACTCTACTGCAGTGTTCGACAGCTCTGGATCTGTGATCAATTTCAAACCAAACGTACAGTCTGCTTGTAAAAATATGGACATTGGAAAACATAAATTTCTGTTTGTTCATACCGATAATCCTGTTTGAACAAACGAATCCGCGCATGGAATCAAATTTACTTAGACGATGAAACCGTATTTCTTTGAGTTGTATAAAAAAAACATTTATATCTTTAAAATGGGATTTATGAGTGATTCGACTTGATGAAAAACGGAACATTATTATGCTTCATACTTATTGAAAATTCCATTTTACAAATGGTGTGCTATATTTCCCGTGCTATTTTGCTTTCTTGAGTAAATCAAAGTATATATAAAGCTGACGATATCAATTTCAGCAATGAAATTTCGCACATTAACCGGTATAACTTTTGCTGAACGACTGGAACAGCCATAACAAATGTCTAACTCCTATCAAACAAACAGGAATATATCCACAGCAGTTTTCATCTGTGGTTATGTATACAATACGCGCACGAACACTTTATATATATATATATATATATATATATATATATATATATATAATATATATATATATATTACTACACACACACACACAAGCATTAGGCTACAAATATCCTTTAATATCCAATTCGTTCTGCCTCGGAAATTATATACTTTCATATCTGTTAACCGAAGGAGAATTTTTTAGTTGATAATAATTCCCTGGGATCGAACCATGGAAGGCAAGAACTCGACTACAATGACGCGCCTCAAACCGCACGTCCATCAAGGGTTTAAGGCACGTTACTGTAGGCCTGAGGTCTTGTCTTGCGTGGTTCGAGCCCATGAGACTTCGGTTAACATATATGAAATTATATTATTTCCGAGGTAGAGCGAATTGGATATTAAAGGATATTTGTAGCTTAATGCTTGTATAAGAATCAAGCTGATGTGATAAAATTGATTAATTTGAATATGTACATATATTATATATATATACTCGTATATAATACAATGCATATGCAAAGTCTATGAAAATATTGGATTGAATACTGACGAAAAGTAAATATATTTATCATCAGGGTAAACAATAACCTAAAAAAATTATTTGTTTTCACTTTGACATAAAATTCTGGTTACATAAAATACTTTTCTGTAAGAAATATAGGGAAAAGAGATTGACTGATTGAATTGTGGCTACTAAAAATTTAGGTTATTGACGCCGAAAGAGAGAGAGAGAGAGAGAGAGAGAGAGGGTGACTTCCTTCTCCAAGGGAAGCAGACATGATGTCGAACAAGTTGGAGACAGCGAGTGATGTGCAACGAAAATAATCAATAACTACTCGCACATATACATCTTAAGATTCACCTCTCTGACAAGGTCATGCAAGACTTGTCTCTTAACATATTCACCTTCGACATGAGAGAGAGAGAGAGAGAGAGAGAGAGAGAGAAATCGACGTGAATACAGTCGTGAAGAAAATGGCGATCGGAAATGACTCTGAGGGTAGTAGCCAATCGGGCTTAGGTCACGTGGCCTTCCTAGGGCTGCCGAAGGGGGAAGAGGGGGATGACTGGAGAGGCTGTCAATTTACACTGGGATATTCTGAGCGCAAATCCTTCAACTCCATCAATTTTGGCAGCAATCCACGATTGACGGCATCGGTACTATTATACAACATTGAGTAGGGATACGTTGGGTCTCATCATTGTAGTTTATCATTGCAGCTTTATTTATTTAACATTTTTATTTATTTTTTAGTAATACCTCAACAGACTTTTACGTCGTTCAGTCAGAATTCTCTTTATGAATAGTTACTCAAAAGTTGTGGTAGATGGAACATATTTTATTCCATACTTCCTTTTCTTGACACGACTCTCAATATTTGTCCGCGGAATGATTCTGTTCCTGAGGCTTTCTGAACTATAATTTCAGTACTAGTTTAGTTAACTACTTAGGATCAATACTTGAAGTACTGGAAGGTGCACTGTGCACATTCCTTCCAAGTCTTGTAACTCTGCAAGTCTTCCCTGGATCCTAACCGGAAGGCCAACTCGTCCATAAGCCAAACTCGCGGGGACTTCAAGAGGAAATTGTTAGCGCTTAGTAGGTTGCGTGCGGTAGTTCTGCTCCATTTCCTGCCCTAAGAAACTGATGAAAGGCATTTGAGAGCATCTCTGGAGGAAAGTTTGCCGAATTACCTAGAGTCTTCGGGGAAAAAATATTAGGGGGGTGGAGATGGAGTCGAACATGCAATGTCGTTTGGTGTCCTCAATATTTAATGGAGATGCCTTACGCGCACCATCAAAAATGCAGAATATTCGTCATTACAGAGTGCCTAATAAAGAAGTTCGATGCATACCTATGGATAAATAAGTCATACTGCATCCGAAATGGACTTTTATGATAGTCATCGACCTGAGGGAAAAAACAGGATACAAAGAGAGAGAGAGAGAGAGAGAGAGAGAGAGAGAGAGAGAGAGAGAGAGAGAGAGAGAGAGAGATAGCTGTTAATAATAGTAATAAGCTGTATTTCAAGACCGAGCAAAAGAAAACGCCCAAAGGTAAAAATACAAGTAACCCCCAAAAGAGGAGAGCTTACTTAACTAACTTTCAGTTTTCGTTTTTCAATCTCGCTGTTCGAAGTGAGGATGACCCAAACAGAATTATACAAGATAACAATTTAATGTGAAAAGAAAATCAATACAGAAGGGGCCAAGAACGGGGAGGGAAAAACAAAGGAGTGACTTGATGGTAAATGTATAAACGTCACGCCACCTCACTCTTCCTAAGATGCAATGAATGTCCCGTGAGGTTACGGGACAACCCATATGCTTGGAGAGCAAGTTGACACAGCATTAAAATTGATGATGCAGAAGGGGACGAGAGAGAGAGAGAGAGAGAGAGAGAGAGAGAGAGAGAGAGAAGGAAAATGTGTAAAATAGTGAGAAAGCTAAAAGAGAACTGAAGCCTGAAGCAACGTGCTCACTCAAACACAAAACCAGTGGGAAGTCAATATTCAGTTGCCAGGTGGCAAAGTTCGTTTTCACTGTTTATTTATTTATTTATTTATTTATTTTTGAAGTGACTACAGAAGTAGCAGATCAACAGCAGTAGTAACGAAATTGTACTATTAAGAGAAAAAATAACTTCATTCCGTTAAAAAAAAATTAAGTAGTCAAAAAGGAAAAAAATAGATATAATAATAATAATTAAAAATAAACAAATAGTTCCATTTATTTAAACACTGTACTAAAATAAAGACTACTCATGCAGCCACGGAACAAGGAAATCAGGATGATTCCGAGGCAGTCCTGTAATTTTTTCCCTCCCAGTGAAATGCGGCATGACTCGTTTTGCAAAGCCAGCCCGAGCGTGCTGGCGAATCCTCTGCAGTATACATAATGCCTTGCAAACCTTAATCACTTCGCCAATCCCTGCAGAGGTCTTACTGCTCTGGGAAGTACCAATTTTAGGCAGAAATGATGATGATGATAATAATAATAAATTATAATAATAATAATAGCCTAAAGAATAGCAACATCATTGAAAATGATTCACCCTATTAAAATGTTTGTACATATGCTATTTTTCCTTGGGTCCTGATTTAAAACCTCTTTCCCAAAATTTCCACACTCGTTGAAATTTAAATATCATTCGTCAAAATGTTTTAGCATTCGCTTCTTTGATTTGCCTGTATGACCGATTTAATCGTTTTGTTTCTGGTTTCAAATAATGTCTTTATTGTTCATCGTATTGCGATGCTGTCTAAATTTTTTCCAAATAAATACATCAGAATTTTATTCCTGTGGAACCTGGTTATAACTCTTTAATGCAGATGCTATAGATAAGTATAATAAATTACAGTTATTTTTTTGTAAGAATAGGACTACATTATCTTTAGGTAGCGAATCGATATATCGTATTTATCCACTAACAGGTTATGTTTAAACTCTAGCAGTACCAGGCAGAAATTACTAGTAAGTTATCGAGCACGAGACGAATAAATAGAAGATACATGATGTTCGTCTGCAGGCGCCAAATCAATGTACCAACTATGTTAAAGGGGGCAAAGATAATTTTGGACAGAATTAATTTATAATATCTGACTAAATTTCATTACTTTTCTATGCAGCTCTGTTAGCATAAAAAAAACTAATAAAAAATAATAACTTGAACCATTCATTACGGACACGACCCATAAGAAACTGGAGGCAGCCTTGAAGGCGCAGACATAGCACACGCAATCCTTTCTCTTCGCTGTTGTAGTTTAATTAGCGAAATGACATCGAATTGTCAGGCAGGTCCCCTTGAATAAGGCCATTGTTATCCTGCAACAATGGTCGAATCAGGAAAGCATATTAACAACACAAATTAATGAATAGTAATGAACTCGTTGGCGAGGCAAGCAACTTGTCTGCATTTGAAGATCATAATGAACGCTCGGTATTCGCCGTCATAATTCAAGCAAAATTGCTCCGCGAGTCCATTCAGTCTTAGACTTGGCAAGATAAAATTACGAGTCATCACAATGGATAAACGTCTTTCTTTCTTTTTCGACACAGCTTTTGTCTGCCATTATTTACCCTTATTGCTAAATTTAACACTATGTACGAGTAGTATGTAAACCGCACGACACTATGAAATGAAGTCTTGATAATTGAATCTGTAGAAAGAATTACAATTTTACAGAGAAATTGCGGACATCATAGGCCTAAACATCCAGATCGATTTTTCCATAACCGAACGTCAAAAATGCCAGAGAGAGAGAGAGAGAGAGAGAGAGAGAGAGAGAGAGAGAGAGCACGTGCTGTGAGGGCATAAGGTACCCACAGACACACAAGGGGAGCTTAGGGTTTCCAGTGAGCAACCCTCCTCGCCTCCTCTCCAGCCCTCACCAGGGAAGCCTCGCACTCAACCCTCAAGTGTCACTCACTATTCTTTGAGTGTCACTGCTCGAAAAAGTGTCATTCGGTCCCTCAAGTGTCAGCTAAGAATACCCGCAGCCAAGGACCTCTCACTCACTTGCCTCACCAGGTGGCTGCTGCCTGCTGGAGGTGGTCTGTATTTATCGCGGGACGTAAAGGGAAAGTGCCTTTGGGCGTTACCTGCAACAGAAAGAAAAAATCAAATTACCTTTTTTTATTGGATAAGTTGCATTATAGAATATTGTTGACACAGTAAAATTAATAATAATAATAATAATAATAATAATAATAATAATAATAATAATAATAATAATAATAATAATAACATCTGAGTAGACGAGAAAGAAAGAGAAAAAATTGATAGTAAATATGAAGACCCTGAAAATAGAAATAAGGATATGGGATATGCCAGTGGAAATTGTACGCATAATCATAGGGACACTAGGCACGATCCCAAGATCCCTGAGAAGGGACCTGGAAAAATTAGACGTTGAAGTAGCTCCAGGACTCATGGATTAGAATGTGCTCCTGGAAAAAGAGCACATAGTAAGAAAAGTGATGGATTCTTAAGGAGGCAGAATGCAACCCGGAACCCTACAATATAAAACCACCTGTCGAATAGGAAGACTGTGATAGACAGAAAACAAATTAATAATAATAATAATAATTATTATTATTATTATTACTATTATTATTGTTGTTGTTGTTATTATTCATATTGGATAAGGTGGTGTAGGCACTGAGAAATAACACAAACAAATCTTATCAAAAGTAAACCTCAAGCATCATATCCTCCACGGGAAGAAAAGAAACTGCAGAAGAGACTCATTCATCAAATAATGGATAAACTGATTACAGGTAATTATATTCTAGATTTAATTACCTTTGAGATTAATACTGTAAATTACCAATGAAATATACACTCGTTTCCACTGCTAATAAACTGCAGACATTAGGGATGAAGGGTTAAAACTTTCCTTGCGTAAACCAAAAAAGAAAAATTCCTAATAATAACTAAAAAGGAAAGCAAATTGGGCAGGATCTCACAATTACTCGAATGGAACTAAAATCAAATAAAACTGAGAAAACAATAACGTTCTTGCTGTAACGTGAAAACATAAACTAATGAGGCAATAATAATGAACATGAAAGGAAATTTGATTTTAATGCAATATTGCAGTTTCCCACAACTTGAGTTTGGCGCCAGACCAATTTTGGCGGGGAAACCGGTTGTCATAATCAGGTTTTGGCGGGATTTTGGGCGGTCGGTGTCCCCTCCTAGACACCAAAGGGCCTTCCTGAACGTTGATTGGTCCACACCCCTGTGGAGTAATACAAGATGGCGAACACCCGAGACGAATTTCACGCCGCGCTGCCGATGAAATTGACACGGCTGAGGGAACGGCGATGTAGCTACTACAAGAAGGGAGAAGGGCGAGGAGGGGAGGGAGGGGAGTACTGGGAGAACGAGGTAGAAAGGAGGCCAACTCGTAAGCACAGTAGATGGGCTGCTTACTGAAAGGAATGGGTGTCCAGTGCTTCTCTTCCCCTACGCTTTGAAGGATTTGGGCATTCATCCACTGGTATATATAAAAGGCCTGGAAGGAGATGAGGAACACTTGATTCTGGTAAACCACGCCTTTGGATATGGATATTGTATTAAAAAATATAGGAATGGTTTATGCAAAAGCCATATTCATCATTCAAACCACGAATCTAGCTGAATCTCAACGTTAGTCGAACAACCGAAGAGAAGAGTCAGAATCGGTATTACAGCACTCATCCGGGCAAACTAAAAACAATGCATATCATGAACCTTTTGCTTCTTAGCCTTTTTACAAAAGTCTTTCATCTTCCGAATCTTTCTTAAAGAGGCAAAGTTCTTCGTTGTTTTTGTTCGTTCACAAACAATGAAAAAGCTCCGAGCGGTTGGTTTCCACATGTGGTCTCTTGAGCTTCCAAACAGAGAAAAGGAACAAATATGTTGCATGAAAATAAACAAACAAACAAATAAATAAATGACGGGGGTTTTCCACTTTCATGAGACTCGAGCACAAATATTTTCATTCAGAATTCCAACTAAAGTAAAAAAAATAAATTTTCATGATACAGGTAACGTATTTTTCAAGGAATGCAAAATTGAAGCACAGTACATTTTCAGTACTCAAAGTACTTTTAGTTCATTTATCTTTTTCGTGGAATATTCAGGAATATGATGCCCACTCGCAAAATGTACTGAATAAAATAAAAGTGTTTTAGGTATTTCCTAATTTTCAAAATATGAAAATATTTTTCACCGTAACTTCTTTTATACAGACTTCGTGAGCTTCTTGAAGTTATTTTCGGAGAAATATTCTGGCTCCTTGACATAATGTCTAGTGAAAATGTCTGAAAATGTTCAGATGATTTCAGCTTTTACCAGCCAAGCTTTACTTCCCTTAGTTCCAAAGCAAATACTATTAACTTTTCTAAGAATTAAAGATTCACACACACAACCAGAATTTGGTCAAAACAGCATCTGTAAGAAAATTATTATCTTTTTTTAAATATCGGCACAGGTAAACATCAACAAGTCCTGTAGATGAAAAATATAACGTTTGAATTTAAAAATACTGTCTTTGAGCATTGCGTAAGAAAAATGCGAGTTTTTTTTTTTACAGGATTAGAACTCGTTTCCGAGTAGCTACTAATTTACAATGGAAATCTTTCGTTTTAGTTAATATAGATCGTAAAGGTACTACTATTGTAGTGAAAAGCGTCTATTACTAATGCTACTGCCGCTGTGCAAAAACACTTTTGGTACAACTTGAAAAAACTTATCAGAAAGTCTGCGTTGATATAAAATATATGTTGAGTTGGCCCGACGTCGGTCATTTTACCCTTCAGAGATTGCTGGATTAAGTTGCGACTTTGCTCAACAGTTTGCTCCGGTGTCTGACCCCACGCAAGAAGTTACTGTCTGATGATCAGCTATGACGAATCACTTGTAAGTTTCCACTCGATATTTACGATGAAGTTTTCATTAGACTTCTTTACCAGTGACGACTACTGATGATAACGACTACCAATTCTCGGCATCCACCCCCCCCCTCCCCCCCCACCCCACCTCCACTAAAAAAAAAAGGATATATTAAAACCATTCTCTGAGTTACACGATAAACCTTCGAATTCCGAAAAAAATGAATAAAATTAATATAGGTTTTACGCTTCGCCATCTACCATTTCAAAAAAAAATATTTTTGACACAAGAATAAAAATCCAAAGGCAGCACAGACTTTGACATGAGAATTTTATGTTCAGTTTTCTTTTCCAATTTTGCTTGCCCCGAAAATATTTCTTCACTTGTCAGTTAAAACAACAGAATGTCTTTAATTGTTTTAGCTGCTTAGAACTGGATTTCGTATTTCTTTTTGAACATGAGCAACTTCGTTCGCAGGTAAAAGGTGAAAACCGAGGTCCTGAAAGAGTGACATGAAGAAATATTGCAAACGGGAAAATGGAAGAAATAAGATCGAGGAATATGAATAATGATAATGAGATGATGATGATATCGAAAGAGACTGTAGCTACGGAAAAGAGAGAGAGAGTGCTCAATACAATCAGCACTTAAAAAAAATGGTAACTTGATTATTTTCTTCGAAAGAAACTATTTGGATGGCGTAAGATCATCCCTACATAAGCAACTGTTATTTGGAAGACAAACGACGGCAAGAAAAAAAAAAGAGAGTAGCCTGCGTAAAGAGAAAACTATCGAAGAAAAGGATCGCTTATAAAAAAAGAATGTATGAGAATATTTCTTAATAACATAATAATCCTACACAATACAATAACATATATTTCTAAATAATCCAGGCAACAGAAATTCCCAGTTCACAACAAAGGTAAACAACAAAGATGAAAAAAAAAAAAAACTACTTTTTTTCCCTTTCAGAAAATCAAGACTCTCTAATATTGTTGAACCCCGAGTAACATCTGCAGGGACATTTCCTACTGCGGAAGCCGGGCCAGCCCTCTGTCTAAAAGCCGGTGTCAGCAGGAGGCCGAAAAAAAAATATTCAAAGAGTGAATTTAGGAGCGAGAATTCGAGAGTGAATTCAAACCTGCGTTGCTGGACCCTGCTGGCCTGAGAACAGCTAAGCCAGCGGCTGTTATTCCAAAACATCGCCATTGACTGGTTACGAACTGAAATGCTGTAGTACCTTAATGAATTCTGTCCCCATAGTACAACACTTGGATACTACTGTGTGTATGTTTCTGTGTCGTACAACTGAATCTATGACGAGGCCATTTATAACCTGTTGGCGCTGTAAGAATTGAAAGATTTTTTTCCCCTATAATTTTCACGCAAAAAGGAAAATAAATTTTTGATATGGGATATTTATATTCAATAAATTTTTGATATGGGATATTATTATTCTATCATTTTTTTCAGAGACAAGGAATTCCTGTGACTAAAATGGTTTATGATTCTTTTGATGATTTTTACCTAGTCAGAGACTGCAGAAATGCCTTCACCCTAAGAAAAATAAGTCCCTAATCCATCTAAGAAATCCTTAAGTACACATAATGGTAAATTTCGTTTATTCCCTATAATTCGACCAAAGTTACGGTGAACTAAGACTAACTGGTCATAACACTGGTTGCCATATTTCTATTCCCATACTCAGTGAAAGGAAAGGCAGGTGGTGCTGGTATTTACTTCTCAAGTTATATGAGAGAGAGAGAGAGAGAGAGAGAGAGGAGAGAGAGAGAGAGAGAGAAACAAAATACGCACTTTCCTTTTCCCCAGGTAGTGTTGAAAGGATAACAAGACTTATCAGAATAGGATCGTGTGGTTAAGCCCAATACAACGCCGACGCTGTTCAGAAATAAGGCGCCGTAGCCCCGGCCAAACCTAGGTATATCTGCGGGTAGCTGCAGAAGGCAATCATAAAAAAAAACTTGTGCACTACTTCACATACTATATTCGAATGACCCATAACATGAAAAAGCTGGTTCAAAATATATAAAAAGCACAACAAACCCTATCCACAATTTGACCAGGATCACGTTACTTTATTCAGGTAGGAGTTGAGTTACACCACAGTCCAGCCCTAAACCAAGAAGCACTAAAGCCGTGTCCACATGCTCTGCTGATTCCTCCTCCTCCTCCTCCTCCTCCTCCTCCTCCTCCGCTTTGCACAGTACACACACACACACACACACACACACACACACAGCGTAGCTTGAAAGAACTTTTTCTGCTTGCGGAGTCCTCTGCTCAATTGTCCATTTTCTATGAAATACAAGATCGGTTAGATTTCTCGTTAAGTACAAAATGAAAGATCCCATGGAAACAAACAACTTTGCTTTCTTTCGAGATGTTTCTCTTTAACCTTCTCTGAAGAAAGTAAATTCAACCTGCCACATTTTAAATCAAAGAATGAGAGAGAGAGAGAGAGAGAGAGAGAGAGAGAGAGAGAGAGAGAGATTCGAGCCTTTCATTCAAGATGTCATGGACAGGAATCCCACGATAAAGGACAAATATGACAGCCACCTACGTTTTCACTAAAACTTGCAACAGGACCTTCTTCGAGGCGATGCCTAGTCCTTCAAAAAAATCGAACTTTTTCCTAGAAAATGGGAGAATATAAAGTAAAGGTGAGAAGCGGAGAGAAAAATGGTCAGCTGAGAAAGAAAAAAAAAAAAACAGGTGTTAGAAAAAGAAGAGAAAAATACGAGCCTCCAAAACAGATGGAGGGAAATGTAAAAATCATAAAAAAAGAAGGGAAAAGACGAGAGAAAACAGCAAAAGAGCCGAAAGGGGAAAGATGCGACGGGAGAAAAAAATAAGATGGAGACCAAGAACCGGAAAATAGAAATTGACCGAAAATGTCGCCTCCACGACGCTTTTAGCCACCTATTGTTCGCTGGATGACCCTCACCTGCAATCAAGGAGGGTAACTGGGCAATTGTCGTCCACTCCAGCTGGAGCGTCCTCCCATTATTTTTCAAATCAAACCACGACACCGACAGAAATAAAGGGACGAAAAGAGAATGGAATATATTAAAGCGACCAAAACTAAAATGGATTAAAATGAATCAATAAAAAGAACAAAACACAACAGAACGAGGTCCGTGAAAATAAAGACGCAAATAAACGATCAAATACGAATAACATATATGCTCGAAATAAATATTCTTTAACTTGACGAGGATTTATCGACGCTCCTAATCAGGACTGTTCGCGACAAAATCAGTAATCAAAGACAGATGTATTGGAAGTTTTCAAAGGCTGCACTTCTTTAGAGATCTCCTTTTGAAAGATGACATTCACTCTTTGATACTGGCGCTGCCAAAGTAGTAGTACCTTGGCAACTAGCTATTACAGGTTCCTTTTCAGGGGGCTTGGGATCGTGCCTAGTGACCATATGACTATGGGCACAATTTCCACTGGCATTTTCATTATCCTTCTTATTTCTATCTTCAGGTCTTGTTATTAATCAATTTACTATTGTTATTTTATTTTTATTTTATTCTATTCTATTTTATTTGGTTTATCACAGTCATCCTATGTGACAGACCAAAAAAATATATTAATAATAATAATTTTCACTGGCATTTTCCATACCCTTCTTATTTCTATTTTCAGGTCTTGTTAATAATAAATGTATTATTATTATTTAATTCTTTATTATATTTTATTTGTTTTTATGTCTATCATTCATCCTATGTGATAGACCCCAAAAGAGTAATAATTATAACTTGACTAGTAACAAGTCCTGAAAACAGAAATAAGAAGGATATGGGAAACGCAAGTGGAAATTGTATCCATAATGATAGAACGATGGGCACGAATCCAAGATCCCTGAAACGGAACCTGGAATAACTAGATGCAGAAGTAGCTCCAGGACTCATGCAGAAGAGCGTGCTCTTAGAAACAGCTCACATATTGAGAAAAGTGATGGACTCCTTCAAGAGGCGAGATGCAACCCGGAACCCCACGCTATAAATACCACCCAGTCGAATAAGATGACTGTGATAGAAAATAATAATAATAATAATAATAATAATAATAATAATAATAATAATAATAATAATAAATATGTTTTATACAATAATGGTTTATTAAATATAATGGCAGAATTTACATAATTAGTCTCATACAGTATTCTCTCAATTCTTCTAACTGAAAGAATTCTGTATAAGATCAATTCTGTAAAACCTGCCATTATATTCAATAAAACATGTTTGAAAGAAGGTTTGTTTCCAGCATATAATAATAATAATAATAATAATAATAATAATAATAATAATAATAATAATAATAATAATAATAATAATAAGCAACATTGGGGCTGGTCAGTCGTTGGATGGGTGACCGCTCTCCCCGGGTGTTTGATTCCTTGGGAAAGGATCTTTACCATAACTTCCTCAGTCTACTCAGCAGTAAATGAGTACCTATTCCTGATGGGGGGTAGGGTCCAGCTATGGGTTAAATAGCAAAAACTCAGTAATGATGGAAAAAATGAAAGATTAAACGACAACGACGTATGTGGAACCTTCTGGCAACAGAGGAGCTTCGTCCGGCAGCCAGGTATCCAGCCCAATTGAAGGGGAAGACGGTCAGGTACTTGGAGGTTGTTGATCCAGCAACTGACCACCACAACGTCAGCAACCAACAACCTGAGACTGGAGCTACAGAAGCAAACCATAGGAAGAAATGAAAAAATGGACCTGAAAATAGAAATAGGATATGGGATATGCCAGTGGAAATTGTACCCATAATCTTAGGAACACTAGGCAACGACCCAAATCCCAAGATCCCCTGAAAAGGAATCTAGAAAAAGTTAGAGGCTGAAGTAGCTCCATGGACTCATGCAGTAAGAGTGTGATCCTAGAAACGACGCACATAGTAAGTGATTGGAAACCTCCAAGGAGGCAGGATGCAACCCGGAACCCCAAACTATAAATACCACCCAGTCGAATTGGAGGACTGTGATAGAGCAAAATAATAATAATAATAATTAAATAATAATAATTTATAATAATCAATAAAAAATAATATAATAATAATAATAATAATAATAATAATAATAATAAGCATTTATTATCGTTTACTTTACAATACATGATATATTACATATGCAAAATGGATTGAATGTTCCATCCATCATTTTCTTCTTGTGCTACCCTGTAACACAGAAATTTTAAATAAGTGGGAAGCTCCGCATACAAAAATCTAAGTTGCTGTGGCTTGGCACTCAAAATATAGTTGAAGTGGACGACATTCGTAAAGCAACAAAATGTTCTCCGGCACAACCAATGAATAAAAAAAAGAATCAATGTAATCAATGACGCGAAAGAAGGCTGACGCGACACGCCCAACAACTGACGTTTTCATTTATCGAAGAAAAACAAATCTTTACCCATAATTTGAATCTGGACGCCACCTGTCTGTTTGTGCCGGCGCCTCGTCTCGTAAAAATGGCCCGATACCTGTTCCTATCTACTGCCCCTTTCTCTCTCTCTCTCTCTCTCTCTCTCTCTCTCTCTCTCTCATCCCCCTCTTTCCTCTCTTGCTGCCAATCTCCTCTCCCCTGATAGGCAGATGGAGAGGGGGGGAGGGGTGCGTAAGGGGGTATAACCAACAGAGGCCTCTCTCTCTCTCTCTCTCTATCTCTCTCTCTCTCTATCTCTCTCTCCCCGCTATCTCCTTATCTCTCCCCTTCTCTCTCTCTCCCCCCCCTCTCCCCTCTCTGCGCCTGGTCTCTCTTTTTATATGCCTCCCCCATCCACACGGGGATTTATCAGAGTGTATGCGAAGGCGAGTAAATATTAAATAAACAATCCGGTAGCACGTTTCAGCCTACGAGGACGAGCAGGACTTAGCCGGGGACTGTTGACAAAAGATACCTCAGGACCCTTCCGAGGGCCAACTTCGACGAGGGGAAATCAGGATGGGCTGGGGAAGAGGCGGTGGGGGCTCACGCCCAAGTGACGTGCTGTGGGGATGGAAGGGGAGGGGGGGAAGGGGGTGCTCCTTATTGGTAGTGAAACCATAAGGTAAGACACCAAAGTGCTTATACTTCTGTAAAGTGTTGACAGAAGTAAAAGAACACTGACTTGAGTATAAAACTGTGCGTTCAAACATAAACAACGCAACTTGTTATGTCATATTATCCCATTCACCTTCATTACCATTTTTGTCATCTACTCAGTGCCCCTGAAACCTTTCCTTCTTATGAATGGTCACGTCGAGTTTCGTTCGAATAGAGCCTCTATTTGAGTGTGCGAGGTATACTTATATGATGAGAGAGAGAGAGAGAGAGAGAGAGAGAGAGAAGAGAGAGAGAATCATGTATTCATAATGCAAATCAAAGATTACTCATAAAACTGCTCTAAAACAAACATGAGGGCCGGAAGAGCATCAAATATGAACAAGCCATAACATAAACTACCAAATAAGCAAAAGCAATAACGCCAGCGATAAAGCATCCCTCCATCATCTCTAATAGGCTCATTTTCATAAGCAAATGAATAAATAAATAAGCTCTATGGACGCCCCATTAAGCGCTGTATTATACATAACTCTGGAGGCCAGGTGCCAAAATCAATAATCGCTATACCATCCACCCTGTTAAAATGGGGGGAAAAATAATCGCAAAATTTTCCCCGAAAACGGAAAAGTTGCCGTTACGCCCACTGCTGACTCATTCAAGACTTGGCAAACAAAAGAGCTAAATGCGAGTGACACATATGGAATATTTCGACGTAAACGTGTAAACTAACTGACTTTCCATCTACCATATACGAGTATCCATTCGTCTGTCTATCTATCCATCCATCTAAATTATAGAGGCTTCTATAAACGTTTTAACGAACTACGTGGCGTAGCCTAAACAAACTTTCTTTTACAGCTGATTTACTGGCAATAGCTTTATTGAAAAAAATATAAGACCTGTCCAGTCATCTACCAACTCAAACTTCTACAGTTCTTTTCACCGAAAGGTTCTCTTTATTTCAGCATCTACAAGGAGGAATTCCACGTTCTTCGTCTCACTCTATTAATTACGTATGGTAAAACGTAGGTTATGGGATTACAGCCAGTTATCAATCATTTCTGTGCCTTCATTCATATATCCTTTTATTTATTTTTACCAATTTTCTTACCAGTCTGTTAAATTGGTCACACAGGATCGAGCATACTCATTGTTTATACAGAGCAGCATAACAGGTCCAATAACTGGAATGAAGCCAATGAGTAATCCATTGCTCCATTCCTGATCGACTTCAATAAATATAGCATCCAAGAGAACTGTTCAGAATTCATCCTCTCTCCGTAGTTTCCAAGAGGCACGAGACGTGTTAATGCATTCTTGATTTTTCATTCACTCTTTCATGGCATGGATGATGCAGGTACATTTGCAGATGATGCCACACGGCCTGACAAATAAATCAGACTGACAGTAGAGTTCACTAAATAATCGTCTCTCGGGAAGTTCACACTTTCATGCTCCATTTATGTAACTTTGTCTTTAAAGGTTCCAATTTAAACCTCAGAGGAGCCGCACCGGACATTCTATGGACAAAAAAAAGAAGAGAAAAAAAAAAGGGTAAAAATACGCCGGAGATAATTCGGCGCATTCGAGTTTTTTGTAGTGTATAATGCTGTATGAGTCGCGGCTCATGAAACTTTCAGCCACAGCCCGGTTGGTGGTCTGTCCTATAGCGTTGCCAGACGTACGATCATGGTTGACTTTAACCTACAATAAGGAAAAAATATGATGCTAGAGGGCGGTAATTTGGTATGTTTGCAGCCCTCTAGCCACAGTAATTTTTAAGATCTGAGGGCATGACTTTCTTATCATTTTTTTTTACTCTCAGGGAAATGTCCCGTACGAAAAGGCAATACTGATACGCTTTTGTTTGGTCCCCGTTTATTGTGATTTTAAACTATCAAGTAATTAAACAATAATTAGGCAGGAGGATGACGCGTAAATTTTCCAACGAGGGGTAAGTTGAACAAAGCGATTCCATCCTTTCCACTAAGGTTAGTAGAGTCATCTTGAGCGGTAGGTGGACGAAGAGTTTAATGTAATTTTTCAGTGGATGTGTGAAGACCATCCCTCATCTCCAGATGTTTCGGATTTACCAATAAATCAAGTTTCCGCAATAAAATCGAGGCTAAAAATCTATTTGCTGACGCAAGAACTGAGGTAAACTCACACAACGAGCTACATCATTTAATCATTCTGGAAATTTTACATTTTACACTCACAAGCTTGAAGCAAAGCAGCTAAAATTTTTATTACAAAAGTTAAAACATTAAGAAAATCAACATAAACACAAATTTCACCGTACAACCAATTATTAACAGATGGTAAGTACCATGACACAAGATATTACCATATCTCCGCTGATGAAAAGGTTTTATAACTACCGAAAAACTAAACTTGTTCAGCTATCCACACACATACACACATATACACACACACACACACACGACACACACACACACACACACACACACATATATATATATATATATATATATATATATATATATATATATATATATATCAGCCATACCCTTTTACCTCAACAGGCGCTGGTATCCATTCACACCCGGGTGAACTCGTGGGCGGTGGATGATACCTGCGTGCATATGTGTACATTCACGGTCAAACGGGTTCACTTACTCGTAAAATAACACGTTCGATTTCCAGTAACTATTTGAATGATGGTACGTTCCTACCGCCCGGCGAAAAAACAATAATTGCGTCAAATCTTTGTATAAAGAATTCTTACAATAATTAATACACAAGTAAGGAAGTTAATTAACAGGTCAGTAAAGTACAGGCGTCAAAAGTAATTCATAATTCTTCAATTTAATTAGAGGATTTCTGGTACGTAAGGAAATTGTTCTCGTGTCGTGTCCGGGAAATTAAACGTTTTCTCCTCAGACGATAACGAATGGCTTGAGTTTTTCTTTCAAGGAGAGAGAGAGAGAGAGAGAGAGAGAGAGAGAGAGAGAGAGAGAGAGAGAGAGAGAGAGAGAGAGAGAGAGAGAGAGCTCTTTAGTTTCATGACCGAAATAGAGGTTCTGGAAACATTTTGCTACGATTACTGCTTCAATATTAACAACACGAACAGCGAGAACATTTATCACAATGATGATTATATATATTATATATATATGTGTGTGTGTATACAGACATACACAAATAAAATATACATATATATGTATATATGTATATATTTTTATATATAACTGGCATTCAATATAAATGGCAGCCCATTTGATAGTTACAACTATACTCGGATGATTCACGGTGGGTAAACCTCTGATTTTGGAATTATGCAGTGAGAAACATAATAAATAAAACTCACTTGGGAAATCCAAATACAATCATCAAACACACGCAACAAGCACTATACATTATATATATAAACATATAACAACGCTCCTCCTAAATACAAACATAAAAATACATCCTTGACACCACCAGAAAACGCAAAACAAGCGAAAATCATCAATATGTGACGCCTGCAATCGTCTTGTCGTTTCTTTGCTTTGGGATCGAGAAAAACGGAACGCTACGACATGGCACCTACGTGAATAAAACCATGCGTTATTCACCCCCCATCTCGATGAATAAATAAACAGGAGAGGGAAAGGGAGAGGTGTGGGAGGGAGTGGGAGGGAGGGTGCCCTCCTACGCCATGAAACATTAGAAGGTCCCTCGTGGAGAATACCGTTAATAACGAATCGCCCATCAACTATTCAGAAACAAAAGAGGACCTAAGTCCCCGAGTGACGGCGTACCCAACGCGGGGATATTTCTCTCAAATCGCACGCTCCCGCACAAACATATACGGGAGCTCGCACGCATATCTCCATCACTCCACCATTCACGTATGAATATTGAATGGCCAATCGCGATGTCTCGCGGTCCTCTACATCTGACAGGGGAAAAATGCACAACTTTTTGGAGTGATTAAAAAAAAAATCAATAAAATGATCTTCGACCGATGGGAAACGAGTGTTTTTTTTTTCCTGGTCCATCGGGATTGACTACTCTACAAGTCCGACACGAAAAAGGACTACACAATTTTAACAAATAGGTTCACGTTTTCGGTGTCGCTGGATATAATTTTTGTAACGCCCGTGGTGAGTTTGAAATCAATCAGTTAGTTCTTTTCCGAAAAACGGCCTTCGTGCGTCAGAGAGAGTTTCGCGTCCTTTGATCTGATGGGTAGAAAACAGGCACAACACCCTGGCCCCACCTGTCTGTAACGCCAGCCTAATTTGAGGTAGTTCCAAAGATTTATGACAATTCTATCATGAAGGATTTTGAAGTCTAGGTTTTGATACAGAAAGTTTGGAAAATGACTCCTTCACAGAAACCAAAACAGTATTTCACTTACACTTTTATGAACATGATCTTTATTTATAAAATCACATCCAAGCCCTGTAAATAAAATAAGTTCGACTTCGAAACCTAGCAAGATTGGGTTTGTGCATCAACCAAAACAATAAAAGATTACATGGCGTATCGAAAAAATGAAAAATAAAAACGAAAAAATAAATTCCGTTCACAGAAATAGCCATTTCAGTTCTAAAAATAAAAGTATTTGACTTTTTAACTTTTAGTCACTGGTCTACCAGAACAAATCTCTCGGGTCGTTTCAACAAACGGGGTGCGTCTGCTCTCTCTCTCTCTCTCTCTCTCTCTCTCTCTCTCTCTCTCTCTCTCTCTCTCTCTCCAATATACATACGTAACATATTATTAATGAACATACGAGTACATTCTGTTCTTGTGCCCTTGATATATACTATGTGCTGTCCATTAAGATAAATACATTTAGAAATGTATATATTAATTTAAAATGAAATGAACTAAAATACATTTCTGACTCCTAGAAAATTTGAGTGGAAACGAATATTAACTAGATTCAGAGATTGCATACCTCCGCCAAGGCTCCTTCCTAGCATAGGTATATTTTGCTCACAAATAAGCTACTATGACGCTATCTATGAGAAGCATTCTTAATAATCCATTGTTACCGAATTAAATCGAACCTAATTTATACAATTAACATACTAAAATATATTGACCTCAGCCGATCCTAAGCAAGTTTCTATTTACCCTGACACGATATGGAGGTCATTTTAGTGCCGGCTCTTTAAAATGTTCCTTATGAAGTTGTTTTACTTTTACCATGCAAGAATATTCTGACAAGCACCTGGTTACCTGGTTTTTCGGTTAAGTCAGGCAACAGTAATAAAAGTTATTGTATTCGTTTAACCAATAATGTGATCATGAGCCTGAGTTATAATGGCGAAAAATCATGGTACAACTAAGATTACAACTTCAAACTGCTTAGAATGAAAAGATAAATAGGGAAAAATGGGAGCACTTTAGACTGCTATTCTTGTTCTGTGCCAAAACTACTATAAAAAAAGAAAATTAAAATAAAGGACTTAAACCCTTAGTAATGATTCAATCGAGTACAAACGCCTATAACTGCATTAGTAACTAGCACCATATTAGCTTTAGCTGGCTCTCTACACGCTAGATTCTCAAGCATGCGATAAAAGATATGGCTGCGAGATTTAAAAGAAATATTTCGTTGATTCCAAATATATAAGACTGAATAGGCCACTGGAACAGAAACGGATTATAAGGTAAAGTTTTAAATTAAAGGCTATTTCAACAAAACAGAAAGGTAGATGTTACAGCGGTATTCATGTACGCTAAGTAAATCATCATAATCAGGGGCGATACAAACACATTGTGAACGTAAACTTTCGGTAAAAGTGTTTCAAACTCAATAAAATGATAATCATGACGCACAGTTACACAAAACGTAATTAAGACTAAATGTTAAAAACAAGTGCCCAAACAAGCCTTTTACACTGATACGTAATGGTTTCAGGAAATATAAATACAAACACAAAGCAGTGGACCTAATAAATACGACACTGAGACAATCGCTTCTTGTATAGACCTAGCACAAAGCTCTACCTGAAATAAAAATGTTGGGTGAGTGCGAACGTTTTGTTCGAACGCGACAATCGGCGTCTGCCTGAATCACAACAGGCAATAACTTTAATTCTCCAGTTCACGAAAGGTTCTTCTTCCCTTTGTGCGATCCTCACAAACAATCTGATCAAAGAAAACGGAGGCGCTTGGAGGAAACGACAACCCAAATTCGTGAATTGCTGAAAGGCAACGGGAAAAAAAAACAAACTTTGTCAGCAGTTTTCCAAAGCCTATTTTGAGGTCACAGAAGATACCCGTAAAACACACTACAATTTTCAGACTGGAAGTCACCGAGACGGCAAACTTCCACCGACGTCGAAACATGACCGTACATCCAAATCGGAATCAAAACCTAATCTAATCTCACAATCTATCAATTCTACCTCGGTCCATCGCTCACCCCTTCGCAAATTTCAATACCGTCCTTCAATATCTTTTTGAAAAATCTTGTTGACAGAGACTAACTAAATACATAAACACAGACAAATTTCGGCGCAATCGAGTTTTCTGTACAGCCTATAATAATAATCAAGACGACCGAAAAAAGATCTACCTTTCGGTGGTCTCGGTATATTGCTGAGCCGCGGCCCACGATACTTTAACAACGGCACGTGGTGGGCTTTCCCAAGGTGTATAGAATAAGGGAGACCTTGGCCTTTCCTATATCGTTGCCAGAAGCACGATTATGGGTAACTTTAACTTTCAAAATTTGGTATGTTTGACGATTGGAAGGTGGCTGATCAACATACCAGTTTTGCATCCCTCTAGCCTCAGTAGTTCTTAAGATCTGAGGGCGGACAGACAAAGCCGGCACAGTAGTTTACAGAAAACTGAAAAGTGATCATACCAAGTGCGGGGCAGGTTTCTGTCGTCTGAATATAATCACAAACACCATAAATAACAATCAACATAGGATTAATTCCTCTAAAACTTAAAGAAATATATTCACTCATCCACACAGTCTTTATAAATACTGACCTATTTTACACTCATAAGATTATACAGCAAAAATATCTAATTTCACCGAAAATAAAATGTTTTGAAGAAGACCAGCTTCCCCAGTAAATATTGCCATTAGCATAATGCACACATCACGTACATCATAACTGCTTGGTATTTCTCAACCTTCCGTGATAAGGCGACGCTCATAAAAGAAATAAAAAGTAATGCACAACATTATAGAAATCTTCATAAGACTGCTTAGTTTCCCTGCAGAGAAATTAGGAAAATCGTAAATGTTCAACACACAAGTGTGAGAAACGGTTCGAGGATGACACTTTGCATGTAAAAGATAGATGAAATAAAATGGACGAGCATTAAGCAAAGCTTTGAATATTTACCGGTCTCACTTTGACGTTTTTGTCAACCAGTGAAAATTCTACATCGTTGATTAACTTTTCAATCATAGTTCAGACCAGTGACATGGCCCCAGTCAAATTTTTACATGCCGTTGTTATTAATACAGTAAAAAAATTTGTTTTACAAAGTCGCTATTAACGAAATATTAAATTTGAACGAGATCCATGTTAACTCAAAATCAAGATTAAATAAGTTCAGTGTTAATCCAAAAGAATTTTTTTTTGAAAGCACCTTATTAAATAAAAGTTTAAGTATTCCAAGCTCTATATCAACGACAAGCAAACTTTCTGCAGGTTAATTCTCCACAACCTTACTATTAGCAACTAGTTAAATCAGTGCACAGAACCAGCTTCAATTTTCAAAATGAATTCAACTGCAAAAGAGCTCTACGTAGTCTAAACGACGCCATCATACAATGCCTAAAATTCAGTTCTTCACTATTCACAATTTCAACTAATGAATATGAGAATGAATTTGTGCTTTTTATGCTTCATCAATAAAACGTTGCATCAAACCTCCCACCAGGACCCCCCCCACCCCCACACCCCCGTCACTTTTCATAATTCATAAATAATATGTTACTTCAAATTATATTCTACACTTTTTTTCCCGATATTTTTTCTCGAGCTAATGATATTTCGTAATCTACGTTTCTTTGTATCAGCCCATCAATTATGCATTCGAGTGTTTAATTTATATCTATGGAATAATTTTTGAAAAAATCTCTTGGACTAAATAAATACTGATGATTTATAATTTTAGTTTTCCGTTCACAATTTTCGTCGCTTTCGTAATACATAATTGTTATAATAATTGTATATTACTCTACCCTCACTGCTATGTTTTCCTTTTTATAGAACATAGGGCCTTGATGCTTTGAAAATGAATTGCCTTTTCGGCTTCTTCTACACGAACTTGAGCTCATGTGAAAGGGAGATATCAATGAATGTTAAAAGCATCTGCATAAAGAAAATATATAACCACAATAATGTAAAAAGATGTCAAATTTCCGACGAGTCAAATATTGTACCTAGATGCTACTACCCTCACGTATCGCTGTAAGTTATAATAGCACGAAAGACAACGACCTAGCAGCACCATCTCTAAATACCCTATGATGAAAAGAACAGAAAATCATTTTCTTCGTGAACTAGTGTACCCATACCGTCAAAAATGGCAGTTAAATAAAAAGGGTCGAGACAGAATAATTCGAACCAGGGAACGTTACCCACTGTTCCGAAACTCTGACTAAGACATCTTCCTTCTGCATTCTCATATTGATGAGAGAGGCTGGCCTTTAGGCTAGACGTCACCGATAAAACGAAACTGAATTAAATGCTATTAAAAATAAAGATTTTACCTTTCCATTACAAGAGAAACTCGATGGAGTTTAAGACTTTACTCTTCCATTGTCACGAAAGAAGGTAGAGCTTGTAGTGTGCCTGGCGCAAGGCACTGTAGGCAATGTAGTAAGTAAAATAAAAATAATTAACATTATCCTTTCGACCCAGGTTGCACTGCTTTTTACCATAAAACTTCTCATCGTTCCATTTGGTCTTTTTCCATTTTACTCTCCAACTTCTTCAGCTTTACACTGCTCCTATTTTCAGTTCTCGCTTGAGAATAAATCCTCTAGCCGTGTTCTGGAGGTCTAAAATTGTGATTTTATCCGTCGTTCCATAAGATATTTGAAAAAGCATTTTGGTTAGATTCTCATAATATCTCAGACCGAAGAAGGGAAGATTTATTTTGAGGTGGATTTTTATCCGAATGAGGATAACGTATTCATTTTATTTACTTACTTTCTGCTTTTCCAAGGTTAATGCACAGAAATGCTCTCCGCATGAATTTTATTCCGCAATAAAAACTAACAACTAATCGTGATGAAATATAATACTTTTAGCAAGAAAGGAAAACTTGGAAATTTTAAGTTAGAATTAATAATCTTTTCGTGAGTGATGGAAAGCTGCTGACAACAAGAAATAAAAACCAATGAAGCCTGCTCACACCGCAGGTCTCAGCGATGAAGTAACTCGGGTTAGAATATTTTCCCAATATAGACAGAATGATCTTTCGTTTCTTCTAATTAACAGAACATGTAATGATAATTCTGGCGACTGCAACCAAATTATACAAACCGGGGCGCACACACACAACACACACACATATATATATATATATATATATATATATATATATATATATATATAAAGGTGATGGTTGAAAGAGAGGAAAATGGAAAGACGAGAAAGCCAAGTAAAGGGTCGTGTAGACCGAACTTTCCATTTTCCTCCGTGGTATCACCTTTATTTATACATAGCATCACATTTTATATACTTCATGATCAAGTTATTCATATATATATATATATATACGTATATATATATATATATATATATATATATATATATATATATATATATATATATACATATACATATAAAGGCAGCGCTCTATGCAAGAACTAAGAACCACCGCACTCCTCCATGTTTCCATAACTAGAAAGTCATAACGCGAGACGCAGGCAGACCAATCTGTGTGTGGAAGAAATGCAAGACGAACAAGGGATAAGAAAAGAATAAAAAAGAGGAGGAGGAAATGGCTCTAATGGATGAGGCTTAATAACCATTGTGGTATTACATGGAGTGGATGAGAACCAGAAGTCCTGAGAAATGCATCTGTTTCCTATCGCAGTTATGAACGTCATTATTTCTGAAGGAGAGAGAGAGAGAGAGAGAGAGAGAGAGGACACTGGGGGGGTGACAATTGCGTGTGTTGAGGGGGGGGGGGGGTGATAGCGCCGTCTACGCCGTCCATGATAAACCTCATTACCGTCTCTAGCGACTAAAACTGACAGACGAACTGACACCCTGTGGAGGGGGTCCTACAAGTGTTATGTAGTCCCAGACTTAATCAATTAACTGAATGCAATCCGCCAGGGACAGGAGGGGATAGCCCACCCCTCACCTCTACAACCCTTCCCCCTAGTCCAACTCCTCCATTCCTCCCTCCCCGAAAAAACCAACGGAGATATTTGTTTTGCTTCGGTAACATACTTTTTTAAATTTAACGTTGAGAATAATTTGCTAAGAGAGTATAGTTTGCAACAGAGATTCTTATCGTAGTATACTTAACTATTGTAAAGATAGTTACTGTACGCTAAATTCCTCATAGTGTCTAAACAGGAAATACAACAGTAAGCTAACGAGGGATTGGCACACACTGAGACTCATAATTATAATTTTTAATCCGATTTTGGGTCTCATGCGCTGCCCTGGAACCACGGTTGAATAAAACAGTAAAAATACGAAAAAAGTTAAAACAGCCACATGATTTCAGTAGGGTTTTAAATTGGCAACACACACACACCTGTAGTATATATATGGGTAGGTATGTGTTTGTATATATTAATATGGCCGAGCAGAGTTATTATAATCTTCCATTACGATTCACTGTAAAAAAATTTCACCATATATATATAGTATATATATATATATATAGGAAATATATATATATAATTATACTGGTTAAATTTTTTTACAATATATATCATATATATATTATATGTATATATTTATATACTTTTATATATATATATATATTAATATATATTTATAGATTATATATATATAGATATATATATATTATATATCTATATATATAAATATAATAATATATCTATATATAAATCTATATATATAATTATATATATACGTGTATATATATATATATATATATATATATATATGTATATATATATATTTATATATATATATATATATATAATAATATATATGCAAGTATGTATGTGTGGCTGGCCAGGAATATTTTCCTTCCACCTTTAAAAGTTTTGCCTTTATTTCTAAAGAAGACAAATCAATTGACATGGACGTGAATATGCATTAAATCTGCTGTTTTTTAATCTTTCTAACTTTTCCACGACTCCCATTATTCGAGGGAGGATTGAGGGAAACAACAAGGGGAAGAATATATGTGATGCATTTCCAAATTGGTTCTCTGAATTTTTAAAAAAGTTTTGGTACCAACAAATGTTTTCATAAATAATTAATTTTCTTTTCATTGATTCAATTATCCGACAGAAGAGAGAAAGAGGAGGGAGAAAGAGACTTACGATCACGTCTATCTATATGTCTGTCTGTCTGTCTGTCTGAATGTCACTGTTATAATAAAATAAATATATCTCCTTTTTAATAAAATAACTACATTTCTTTTTAATAATATAACTAATTTCCTTTTTAATATAATAACTCCATTGCTTTTTTGATAATAAAACTACATTTCCCTTTTAATAAAATAACTATATTTCCTTTTTAATAAAATAACTACATTTCTATTTTTAATGAAATAGCTACATTTCTTTTATAATAAAATAACATTTCCTTTTAATATATAATAAATACTTTTCTTTTTCAAAAATGTTACTACATTTCCCTTTTAATAAAATATTTCCTTTATAATAAAATAACTACATTTCCTCAAGTCAAGTAAAGTTAAAAATTTTCTTTTATAGTGGAATTTCGAGGTAATACTCCCCTTCATGGAGGGGTAATAATAATAATAATAATAAATGTCCTCTCAGGCTTGATTAGAAATGAAGCAACATTACTCTTATCCAATTGTATGTGAAAACCAATATTCTAGCATCACTCAACCAGTGATGCACTATCATTAATATTATTACTTTCGGCTGAACTAACTAAGTCATTTTATTCAAATGCAACTAACACAAGCAACATGACGACGAAGACAATTAATCCCATGATTTACAGGATGCATTTCTTCCAAGGCTCTCTTACCAGGCACAATCTCTCATCGAAAAATCAAACATCACTGGAATGATTTCAAGGCAGAATCTCGTATTCCGCGCCAGGCATTTGTCCTCCGGTATGCCGAGGGCATCAGTTTCATGACAATTTCCTGGAAGCGCTCTTCATTGTCTTCTTTGTAAATGTCACCTGCTCTATTGAACGTGAAATACTTGACACTCCAGTCCCCGGCAAACACAATTAAACTGAGTAACTCCGTAAATGGCAGAGAAAACACAGTGAAATATGAGACTCCGACAGAGATCGTCTAATGAGAGACGCCTGGGCTTTCCGCCTCCCGTCTAGTGAGAACAAGGAATTCAACTCTATCGCACTGCTCAACTGCAAATAGGAAAATCAATTAGACTACAAATTTCCTTCAAGCATATCTCACTTAGCCATTAAAAAGAGCACGAGGGTCAAATGAAAAACAGACCATTTATTGCAAGTACATACCTTGACCTATGCAAAATTTACTACTTACATCCTACAGGGATAATGAGGAACAAGAAGCAAATGCAGATTTCCAGTAGGCACATCCAGGAAAAGCAAACAGGACAAATTCCCGAAAGTTCCCCCAGTTGAACTGTAAGTACACTCTAAAGAAGTGCATATATATTGGCTAATCTACTAGTCTGTATGTTCTGCATATGTGAAACCGTGCGTGTGTTTCTCGTTAACAAATATCTGCCTGTGTTTACCTTTAATATTTCACCTCTTGTAAGACAGACTAATTATATCATGATAATCTAGGATGCGTTCCGTTCAACTGTAGTAAAAGAATTAAAACATCATAGAGAAATTAATGAGAATAAGCAGACTGAAAGAAAAAAAACTAATTAAACCAACCCGCAAACAGATCCGCAGTAGATCTCCATTAGCAAATGATCACACCGCCCTTCCAGATCTCGCCTGAACACATTTCCATAACATTTGATCAGAAGCGGATCTTTTATCTGAAGTGAGGTGCACAATAACACTCGGGACCCATTGGAGAGGTGTCCAATTAACAAGTACTTGCGATAACAAAGTGGATCGAAAGCTGTGTGATGAATATTCACGAGTCGTTTACAGCTGCTGCCATGCGATTTGGACTCTCTCTCTCTCTCTCTCTCTCTCTCTCTCTCTCTCTCTCTCTCTCTCTCTCTCTCTCACAAAACTGTCCGAGCCATGTTTTACGGCTTCTACATGATTTTGTGAATACTGATTTTTACTGGAAAGGTTAAAACTGCATAACTATGAATTAAGTAGCCGTACAGGCAAATGCACGCTTTGAAACACTAATGGAACGTGAATGCATGTGCACGTAACTGCATATTCAAATGGACAATGCTGACTCTGCCTAAGTAAATGAGGCTGAAAGGCCACAGAGCGCCTCCATGGAAATTATGCAAGCACTCATAAACCACTATTTAATGAAACGCAGCTGCATGGCAAGCATATGTGGACGCAAATGTTCCAATTGCATCGCTTACGTTGTATTACTGTAGTGCGCGGGATGCACATCTCAATGCTTACTGGGAGGGGGGTCGCTGTTCGGCTGTCATCTTTGCGCAAATGAATATATGTTGCTGCTTGAAATATAGTAAACACAGACACTTCTTAAGCTTCCAATGGACTTCTCTTAAGAAAATTACGCGAGAACGCAGCTTGTTATTATCTCGTTGCAAGCCTGGCTTCGTCATGACGTTCGGACATAATATAAATCTAACGAAATGAAACAAAGTACATAAAATCATAATGCCAATAGTCTTTTGGCATCTACGAAAGCAAATGGCAGGTTTAAAGAAACAACACATACGCAAAAATATGCATATGTGCTAATAAAAAATCCATCACTGCATATATATATATATATACACACATATATATATATATATATATATATATATATATATATATATATATATATATATATATATATTAGTAACGTCATATCTCGTGTGTGCAAGTCAGACCGCACAGATGCAGACGTTTCTTTCAGGTGTCCGCTACCTAACAGGCAGCGAAGACAGATAGATTAACTGATATGTCAATTTGACTGTCTCTCAAGATAAATATCGGACATCCTGTCATGTCCCTATTTGACTGTTCTGTCCCCACCTTCAATGTCTGTTTGTCTATATCCCCCTGTTTATCTCCTTCGATCGTAATTAGCTGCCACTTATGACTTTCTCTCTGTCTCTCTGTCTGTCTCTCTCTCTCTCTCTTTCTCTCCCCCAGTCTTGCCCATCCCCCTCGCTTCAGCCAGCATCCGGATGTGCCAGCAGTTGGTAATTAATTTGGTAATTCGGCGACCCCTCCCTTTCCTCTTATTCCTTACCAGTCGCTCGGGGCTTAATCGGCTGACACGGAGTTAGCAAGAGGCTCCTGGAACGGCTGTGATTGGCTCCTTGCTCGACGCTGGAGTCATTCCAGGATATCTCCGACAATCCGGTTTTGGTACTACAGCTCGTAGGCTGCTGTATGCGCTGAGAAGAAAGAAGCCTACGACAGAAAACGCTCATTTCTATGGTTTCTTTGTCTTCGGCTTCGCGTTACTTTTTTTTTTTCTTCTTTTTAAAGAAGTCTGTCACATTGACAGTTCTGATGTGCTTATATAAAAAACTCTGAAACTTATGTCCGCTCATCGCCGTCCATTTCATGAATGTAATGAAATCTATTTCCTCTGGTGCCAAGTTGTCGGTCGCCAACAATCATTCCAATGCAAATGGGGTTATCTCTTACGTCTCCTGAACCACAGTTGCTTACTAGGAAACGACATGATCTCTCATTATTAATAAAAAAACAAAGACATATAATTGCATGAGTGTATGACTACGTATATTTGACACTGACAATCAGGCACTTACAAAGTACTTATTCCTTATTCTTCTGATTCACAAATGACTAAATCCACCGAATAAAGCTGCTTATCATTCACTTACTGACATCCGTTTATAACACGTCTTGACTTCTCTCGACCAGATCTTCCAGCACAGACAACGCCAAGTTCTCGGGTGCAATCGAAGAGATCTCCATTAAAAACTAACACCGTAGAACACGATTCCATCAATCTCAAGATGGTAGTTCACAACTTGAAGTCGTTTGGTTCTTCCGCTTAAAATTCCTTCCTTATAAACGCTCTGCGGTTTTCAGTCAGTTCACGAATTACCCTGCGGGTGCCCGAGACCAAGATAGCACGATGACGCAATCTTCACTTGGTCCTGGACTGAGTAATTCGCGTCATACACTGAGTCATAGCATCTGTGTCTCGCATCATTTCGTAGAAGTCTTTCGTCCTATCCTATTAATAATTCCGGCACTTGGTCATTCATATACACACACACACACATATATATATATATATATATATATATATATATATCCTATCAAATCAATGTTTCGGGCATTTTAATATATATATATATATATATATATATATATATATATATATATATATATATAATATATATAAACAATGAAATTTATTATTTTTATGTTATCAACAATACGCAGTATGTTAACAGTATCTTATGAACACCCTGTGCCGGTCGTTCCATACACCTAATAATTCTCACAATTTGTGCTGTGTATACAATAAATTAACTCGAGAGATAATTTACTAAATGTGACCCTATTAACAATTCGCGCATTCCCCTTACATCACTTTACATTACAGGGTGAGAATAAACACCAGCCACTTTCCAAATTGCAAAATAAAATAATTCAAGACCACTCCTCATTAATATGACGGATTTGTCTGCACTCTCCTACACGTTGTGTGTGAAATTAAATTGTGTATAAGCAAATTATATTACATCTTGCCGATGTAATATATTTTCTGAACATGAGCAAAGAAGTGAAACCTCACGGAACCAAAACCTTTATAGTAGTGGCTACCGTTTCTGTAAAAATGTCTCCCATCCGTTATGAGAGGTTATTTAACTCTGACGAGCAAGAGGAAGTTCCCACACTTCATGAACCAATTAGACCACAACAAACTAATGTCCTTCACATCATAATGTTGCTCTTTAAAGCTTTTTCTGAACGCTTTAACGTGAACATGTGAGCGAATCTGACACATGTTGCATATATATATATATATATATATATATATATATATATATATATATATATATATAATATAATAATATATATATATATATATATATATATATATATATATATATATATATATGTTACGGCCATTTTGCAAAATTGGTCATTTTACAAAATTGCCGGCCATTATGCAAAAGGACCAAATTCGTGGTCATTTTGCAAAATGACCTAAATTTCTCAACATTTTGCAAAACGACCAAGATTTTGGTCAGTTTACAAATTGTCCATACAGCAAGCAGCCAGATGAAAAAAAAAAAAGGCGAGGGAATGATAAAACGTAGTGAACATAAGTAATTTTATTCATTTTCAGAAAATACAACTTTCAAATACATCAAAACGTATAAAGTTTTAGCAAGTAACTAGTTGAATGCACACAAAGTACTACGTTGGTCGTCTTCTCCTGGCTTTCAGCAGTGCCTTACTGACAACAGTGTCACCAGTCAGCTCCCATTACTGTTGTGGAGAGAGATATGGGGGGTGGGAGGGGGCGATAATAAGTGAATGATCGACAATTATACAGTACAATACGAGTAAATGAACCAGTAAATGAACCAATATTATAAGAGATAATTTGCAGAAGTGAATGACAAGCTTTTTTTCCATCTGGCTGCTTGCTATATGGAGATTTTGTAAACGAACCAACAATAACACTGTTTATTTTGTAAACTGACCAAAATCTTGGTCGTTTTGCAAAATGTTGAGAAATTAAGGTCACTTTGCAAAATGAACACGAATTTGGTCCTTTTGCATGATGGCCGGCCATTTTGTAAAATGACCAATTTTGCAAAATGGCCGTAACATATATATATATATATATATATATATATATATATATATATATATATATATATATATATATATAACACACACATACGAACACACATACATGCATATATATATATATATATATATATATATATATATATATATATATATATACACACACACACATATATATATATACACAAAAGTACGTATGCATGTATATACGTATGCAAGCATCCTTGTATCAAGGCAACAGAAAAGGGCATAAGGCTAAATGTGCCCGGCTCCGAGGCAGCTCCAGTGTTCCTGCGGGGAAGGCACAGACTGCATCTGGGTAATTGATCGTCTCATACGGAGAAAGCAAGAGGAAATTGGAATGGCGCATTATCGGTATATTGATGATCCGAAAACCTTCCGAAGCTCCAAATGTTATTTTGGTGTTCGGCAAAGGACGCTCGGAAATAAATTTCAGCTGTCCCCCACCCCTGCACCTTTGCTTGCCAGCAACAAAACAAACCTTCCCAAAGTTCTTTCTAAAATGTCTTTAAACTTCTTCACTCTTCTTTGGCACAAAACAACAATTCTAATGCTAGTAAAATATATATATATATATATATATATATATATATATATATATATATATATATATATATATATATATATATATATACATACATACATAAATATATACACACATACACACACACATACATATATATATATATATATATATATATATATATATATTATATATATATATATATATATATATATATATATGCATTCGTGAACAGATCTACATGACTGTTGCATACTGCATAAAGAAATACGTAAGAAAAACAAACGTATATTCTCGTATGATATCAATAAAAAATAAATACTTGGTATATCAATACTTATGCCAGAGCTGTTAGCAATTTTAAAGGAATGATTTACTGGCGCCTTATTTCATTCCGAAGAAAAATTATTTTTAAAATACAGGTTATTGCAATAGGGGCCTGATCAATAGCAAACGAGTCGGTTTTGAAAGATAATCAGTATACAATATTAACGGTGATAAATGAATAGAATTTTGCTAGAGGCGCCTAGCAGTATCAGTCTGACTGGTTTACAAATTGCTTCTCAACAGCCACACTTCCTTCGTTACAACAGCGATATTACGGGTATGAGCCACCTTCTGAAACTGTCACAAAACTTCATTGTAATTGCGGCAAAAACCGTAAAAGGATTTAAAGGGTATCAGTTTTGATGGAATGGAATATAAGACATATAAGACGCCCATTTATCGTAACGAGAACGAGCATTTATTTCGGGCTCGTCATTAATTTGCTGCAATTTGCAATATTTTGTTTTGAAAGCGCCAACCTACAATAACTACACTTCCTTCTCTGAAATTGATTGGTACTTGGTACTTAATTGAAAGGACACTTTACACCTTGAGACAAAAATATTTTTTTCCTTGGAGATATAAGCTCTTTGGAAATAAGAGGCGATTATTCACACAAGAGGAAAAGACACTGGTCCTTTTAAGTAAAGAAGAGTAGGCCGTTAGCTACCAGACAAATATATCAAAATAATAATACACTACTCAATGCAATATGAAACATAGACGAGCCAGTACGTTTTATTTGAGTTGAACACCGATAATGCAGCGTACCCGTTGAAAAAAAGTATCTTGTCCCGAACGCATAATAAATGAATAAAGGGGGATCCATTTACACTGAGTTATCAGTCATTTAAGGAAAAACTTCGCCCTGTGTTATACATGAGACGAAGTGAAAAGTAAACACATAATGACAATGATGGCGATGATGGGGGAGGGAGAATGGGCAGCGAGGGGGCAGGAAATGAATGTCCGAAGAGAGGGAAAAATGATTGATTATCTCCTCTCGTTCCAAAATCGTCATTAATCAACCGACTGTAATATGAAGTGCACCGAAAAAATGTGACACAATAACCTCATTCACTCCCCAACCCGTTTTGGAATCCCAAATGGCCATTTTTTGAGCTCATCCAGCCAATAGCAAGAAAGAAGAAATTGTCCTTCCAGCATCATTGTCCCATCAAGTTTCCTACAATTCCTCCCTCGGCAAGCTTCTAGGGCCCCGTAAATCCCCTTCCCATCAAACACCACCCCCCCCCCCCCTTCCCCACCACGCCTCATTTCAAGTCACACAGGGAAGCGGTTCCGAAACCCGCCATTTTGATTTAATAAACCGATTCTCATTTCCACCTCCCACAGTTTAGGCTGGAAGGTTTCGAACGCTGCCAATCGGCGGACGGACTCCCAAGAGGGAAATTGTGCTGGAAATTGTCACATCGAGTTTCTTCACCATTTTCCTGATTTTTCCCCCTTAACCATCCAATCTTCCCGCCTCTCTTTCTTCTTCTCTTTTATATCTTGATCTCTCCCCTCCCCCACCTACTTTCTTCCACTTCCTACCTATGGCCGAGTAGAAATAAAAAAAAAAAAAAATGAAAAAAAGGCGACCTAAAACTGGAAAGTGGTCAAGTGACAATCGGCGAAAAGTGCCTCGATGCTCCTTTGTTTGACTCCTCCATCAGAGAGAACTTCGTTTCAGGTAATGACTGAAAAAAAAGAAAAGAGAGAGAGAAAAAAAAGGACCGAATCAGAGTAGACCATAAAAGGACGACCGAATGACTGGAGACCAAAAAGGGAACAGGATCACACTGGAGTCGCACAAAGGTGCCGCAAAAGTCTTCGTCGAGAAGTTATCATATTTTTACGTCTTTCACATAATTCTCCTCTCAGAGCCTGTAGCACTATGAATGCATTTTGCAAATCTCATGCTGAACCTTTCACAGTATTAAGTTCTCTTGAGTTCTGTAAGCAGCTTGAACATTTTTTCCTTCTTTATACATGTAGCTTGCATTCGACACTACTCTACGGTCTCATGTTCGACTTTAAAGTAATATAGAGGGTATCTAGGGCGTAGATCTACAGCCTTTTTAGCAACTATTACTTTTATTAGACATAAAATCAACGTTCACCGTTTAAATAATTGAATCTATTATCCAGAATTTCGCCGCAGAAAAGGCATCATCAAAGGCTTCACTCACACACCATTTCATTCAAATACAGAGATAATTATCGTAACTTAGTCTATTTCTGAAAGGTATAGTATTCTGTAGCAGCTGCAGAGGGGGATGTTGCGCACAGGGTCTTCCTTTACCGCTTGATATATATATATATATATATATATATATATATATATATATATATATATATATATATTTGATTTTAAATCACGAAATGGTAAAAACGTGGCTGCAACCCTGTTCACACAACACACACACACACACACACACACACACACACACACACATATATATATATATATATATATATATATATATATATATATATATATATATATATATATATATATAGTGGATGTACGTATGTATGTCCGTACATAAATATACGTGCATCAGTGCACATAACAACTCAATTGTGGTCCTCACATGAGGAAAATATTCATAAAGAGAAATACAATACACATACCAAAAGAATACTATATCTGACTGACCATCAACGCGACAAAATATGGAAAACATATGCAATTGGATCACCGATGACATCCCTAACGCCTGCGTGCAATGTACCGCTGCAAATTGCAAAGGACATAACTCTAATCAATAAATGAAATGGAAAATGAAAGGGATCAACTCGGGCTTAATCTCTAAGGTATTGAAGTGAAATCAAAACAAATACCTCGTAGCGGGACGACCCCCCGCAACTCACTTTGTTTCCTTTTTCCACTGAACACTGGACATATTCGGACAACACCTTTACGTAAAATAACTATAAACCTTACTTGTTATTTAAGTAATATCACATAACATTTTTAATTCATATTTTACAAAGGGATTAATATCTTAGTCTAAATCCTTTTGGAAAAAGTAAAAACTAAAGTCAGCAAACTCTGCTAATTCGTCTAACTTTCAACTTTAAAAAAAAAAAAAATTTTTAGTATCAGTTGCTTTCTAAATAAGGTAAATATAAATATATATACATGTATATATATATATATATGTATATATATAAATGTGTCTGTGTGTAAGAAAAAATTTCCTTCGGCTCGGGAATAAGTGCTACGTGTGCCTTCTTCTCACAGTCAGCTTGAAGGGTACTTTTTGTAAAGCTCTCTCGCACGGCAGAATAGAGGACACTGAAACTCACTTTATCACGTGATACATTCAATTGTCAGTCATGTATCATATACAAGAGTGATTTGCACTGCCATCAATAATAGCGTGCAAGAGAGCTTTCTTTGAGTGTCCACTTGAAGCCACCCCTGGGCAGGCACATGCGTGGCACTGACCTCTACGTGGGAGAAGACAAGTCTTCTACCGAGGCACCGCCAATCATGCTGGTTGCTCGTCGCTCTTAGAATTATAGAATGGAGTCCAAACTGCTTGAGGGCTGAAGCTTACTCTCTCATTTAACTGCCACTTGCGTCATTCAATTATTGAATATGTAAAGTGACCACATTGTCGTATATACAAATACGATAGAGAGCTTTTTAAAACGGTATTACCTTGAAACTGACAGGGAGTAATTACATACTTAGCAGCGAGAGAAAAAAAATACTAATCTGTCGTGGCGTTGTTAGCAATCCTCTGTGATTGTAATTATAGCACCTTCGATGCGAGTTAAAAATATATAAGGTTCCAGTCAGCGTTAGTATCCTGTTTTTCAATGGAAGTTTCTAGGACGACGTTGCTATCCCCTTGCTCTTCTCGCAATGGCGGCGATCCTCCGCAGTCGAGAAACCAGGTACATGGTTTATTGCTTAGGCCAACATGGGCACAATAAATTTTTCCGGAATTGCTCCCAAGTCCAATATCCCACATGGGACTGATTTTGGGGTTCAACCATATATATATATATATATATATATATATATATATATATATATATATACATATATACATACATACATGGTTGAAACATATATATATATATAATATATATATATATATATATACATACTATATATATATATACATATACATTATTATATAATCCACATATACATATTTATACATTACATATATATATATATAAAATTTTTTTAATATAATTATATTATATATACACATATATATCTTATCTAATATATATTATAGATATATATATATATATAATATACATTATTACACACTATATTATATATGTTATTATATAATATATATTATAATATATCTAATCATATATATATATATATATATATATTTATATATATATATATATATATATATATATTAATACAATACACACATACACACCGACACACACGCATACACAAATGCAATGTGAGTACACTCGATAGAAGTTCTGGTCTTTGGCAAATGGCAGCATACAAAAAGTAAGCCCTCGTCCCCTTCGAACGAAAAGTTCATCACGGCATTTGAAAGTTTTCATCAAATGCACAGACAGCAAAAGCACTGGCACTCACACACTCACCCAACTCGAAGCCTTTGCAACAATGCAGTCAGGGTAATGTTTATTTAATATCTCTGCGTTCGTTTTTTATGTCGTGCGATATACCAGAGCCAACAATATTGTTTGTTTAATCCCTTAAAGCCTTTATCAAAATACGCTTATCATCATATAAATGAGAGTTTAAGCAACGCTAATCGTTTCAATTTCGCCTTTTTTTTCTCTCTGAGTATTTTCTTTCACTTTTCTGTTGTATTTGTCGCATTAATGCATACTGTTCTGTTTATGTATCTTCATCAGTGGAACCCATTTGGAATCAAGACAATACAAGAATATTGTTATTGTTCACTTACAAACATTTTTCTGTCTTTCCAGTGTGCTCATCTGAAGGTTGATGTTTCATCGTTACTCCCCGTTTGGGAATGAAATTCTATTCGATTTTTTTTTCAATGAAAGATGAAAAAATTGCTCATGAGTACCGATACTCATTTTGCAAGTTTACAATGTAACCGAGAAAGAATATACAAATTTCCTCATCCAAACTGCACAGGAAACATACATACATACACTATCCTTCCTAAATAAGAACTAACTGCCCATAGTTATAAAAAATTCCATAGATAATAATAATAATAATAATAATAATAATAATAATAATAATAATAATAATAATAATATGCATGCCTCCCGACGCAGGCGCACTGGAGTTGAACTAGATGTATATTGACAATAAATTCGAAAACATTCCATTCATCGGATTCTGATGGAATGGCGTGTGTGTGTGTGCGTGTGTGTGTGCGAGTGTGTGTGTGTGTGTGTGTGTGTGTGTGTGACAGGTGGCGCATTTGTCTTGTCCCTCCAATCATGTACGTGGTCATCGTCCGGAAAAGAGTTATGCATATTATGAACGAACTCAAAAGATATGAGCAATAATTACATACTTCCACACCCCCATAGGAGTTACAACAACAACAACAACAACAACAATATCAATAATAATAATAATACAATAAAAACTGTTTTCCGAGCTGAGCATTCACCTTTTCAAAGAGATGAAATTCCTTTAACTGTAATCCATCGCTCTTGCATCCATGCCCGTGACATACCAGCTACGTTATTCTAATTCACTGAAACCACCAACAATGACTCTACAACACAGACAGTTATGCATTTGTACGCATCGTATAAGAAAATAAACTAGAAGCCTCGAACCCCAGCCGACAGCATGAGGACGACATGGGAACGTGAAGACACCCGTAACGTACCTTCCGCTCAACGTCCTATCTCAGATCAATTACAAGGAGACAATCTATTTTAAGCTAAGTTCCGACCATAATCGTAAAAAATTTTCAATAAATTATTATTAGAATATACACACATATGTATATATATAAATAAAATATATAATACTCACACTCACACACATATTGTTTCTCAACAGTACAAATTCAGAGAAAGGTTTAATTGACCAATCACCTAATCGTTGAATAGTTCTCTCTTTTAACTTGTCTGAATTGCTGATTTGACAATTTTTTTTTATGATCTAAACAACCTAATTTTTACTTTGACAATTGTATGTTCATTTCATTTTTCCAGTAGGCCTGGTGGAAGGCAAAATTACGAACAAGCGATGATCTATAGAGAAATAAATATTTGAGTAAATACATAGCATAAACGTACTGTTCCTCCTCTGCACAATTCTAGGACTCGTGCAAATGGGAAAATCATTTCAATGATGGCTACAGTATTGCTGTATATCAGTTTATGTATTGTGTTTGTATTGCTCTGGACAAAATATTTTGAGAAATTCTAAAAGACTTCATTATTCTCCCACGTTTCTTCCTGTGACTGCTCTTTGTACACAGTCTGCGAAAGGGTTTACCCCCTTTTTCAAAATTACCAAAAACACAAGTTTATCATCTTTTCCATGAGAGAGAGAGAGAGAGAGAGAGAGAGAGAGAGAGAGAGAGAGAGAGAGAGAGATGTCTAAAAAAATGTTTAAAGTAATGCGTTCACATGAGTGAAGCTGAGAGAGAAAGAGAGAGCAGCACCATTGACAGCACACCAGGTATTTTCCACCCTGATAACAGGTGGAGCTGGAAGGCAGATTAGCATCGCTCTGATCTGAGGGGAAAAATACTACACCTGGAATTCACTGAATCTGGAGGACATGAGTTCTTGAGATCAACAATAGAGGAGCAAATGCTGGCAACTCCCTGGCTTGTCTCCCGAATCCTGGAATTACGTTCGGTGACTCAAAAGGATACCAGGTGACCTTCAGATTAAATTTTGACCTATAGAGAGAGAGAGAGAGAGAGAGAGAGAGAGAGAGAGAGAGAGAGCCCTATAAAATGTATAACGTAAATGAGTCGGATTCAGTGGGATTAAGAGATGTACGCATTTAATCCATAAAGCATTGTTGAAAGGTCGTATTGATTTTAACTCCAAGTCTGCTGGAATGATTTCATTACATATGATTAACATGCTATTTAATGCAACACTGAGTGATTAATATACCTAGGTCGAAAACTAACTTCTCCTCTAACCGAAGCCTTCTTTGGATTGTGACTGACCTGTTGATGGTCACACACTCACGAATGCTAATTTCATAAAGGTTAACAAAGCTCATGACCAAGATGTGGAAATTTTTTTCCAAAGGGCCTTCACCATTTTGATGTTCCTCGCAGGCAGATTTTGATCATTTCGTTTAAAATAATAGGATTTTTGGGGTACTTCTTCTCTTATTTTTTTCTAATAGTACCATCTAACCCTTCTCACGGCATTCCGATGCCGTAAAATGTCATAGCGGTTTACTCGATTCTAATTTTTTATTATGACTCTGTGTTGAATTTCCGACTTCTATTTCAGGAAGCTTTTGTATGGATCGCCCACTGCGCCGAAGTACACAGGTGTAGGCCAAATGAATCCCCTGCACGTCAGTTCTCTACGTGTACAATTTGCAAAGTCCCTCAGCAGGCTGATTGGGATATTTGTCCTTCACATATGACGAGGTCAACAGGAAAGTAACAATGAAGGTCCCTGGAGATGACTGAATCTGCATGCTTTGTGTCGGACTGAATGTTCTCAAGTAACGTATTATCAACTGTAAATTCATACGACAAGACCCCATCAATATTAACATTTCCTATACTTAGTTCAAGGATATTTTCAATTCGTTATATATATATATATATATATATATATATATATATATAATATATATATATATATATATGTGTGTGTGTGTGTGTGTGTGTGTGTGTATATATATGTATGTATATGTATGTATATGTGATATCTATTATATATATATATATATATATATATATATAGATGTATATACTATACTATATATATATGTATATATATACATACATATATATATGTGTATGTATTGTACAATATAAGGGTCCTCATCTTCCAAGGCGAAAACTATTCAGCCTACGGGGGTCTCGGTTTATGCGAGTACTTTAATATTCGTAAACATTACATTTAAGTATCTTTCCATATTTGACTTCTCACAAACTGTTAACATTCATCATCTGTAGATTTGCTTAGCTTTGATTTTATATCCGCTTATAAGGCTATTTCTCTTTGCGCCTTTTTTTTTTCTTTTTCTTTTTTTTTAGATACAGACATCATATTCTGCACAGCGGCTTTAACTTGTTCCACAAGAATGTGCGTTCATGCAGAAAAATAATAATCACTAATATCATTGTCCCTGCGATACGAGACGTCCCTAATCAACGCTCACGAAATATATTATCCAATATATTCGGGAAAAATGCCATCCTTTAAATGGACATTTCTGTCTGAAATACTACGGCAACTTAGCAAAAAAGAAAAAAAACCGAACACTGGAAATAATTCCTTTACGTAAAGACTATTTTTCAAATGCATCATATACCAAAAATTTAGTTTTTATACTTGACCAAGATTCCTTATTTTTATTTTTTCCCACCATTTTCTCAATTTTCCCTTACTCTGCTTGCCAATAAAGAGTACCATTTTCCAAATGCAATTTCCCATACTTTTTTCATCCAAATATCAAGATAAATGCCAGTGTAAAATACAGATTCATTTTATCTTGAACAATTAAGTGTGACAACGTGGAGAGAGAGAGAGAGAGAGAGAGAGAGAGAGAGAGAGAGAGAGAGAGAGAGAGAGATCATGCAACTTTGCGTCACAATAACAATGGTCATTGAAGGTAAGACAGAGAAGCATACCTGTTTCAAAATTCTCGCACTTAAGAGAGAAAGCTACAGTGACAAATGCGGAGCTTCACAAAGCTGCTTAGAACAGAATACAACAACAAACAACCAAATCCTCTCCTGTCAGATGGAAGAAAAAGTAGCGAGCGTTTGCAACGAAAGAATAAAAGAAAATAAATCTTATTCATTCTTTCCGGTTTCCTCTGGAGCTATTGTTTTTATTTCACTTTGTGAAAACGGGATGCTCTTCTTTAAGGATTTGCACTTTTTCAACATGACAGAGAGAGAGGAGAGAGAGAGAGAGAGAGAGAGAGAGAGAGCAAATCTACCACCATGAAAAACATCTAGTGAACTACCTCAAGACGACCATATCCAAATGTCAACGATTTGAAAAATTTTCATTTTTTTGGAGAGAGAGAGAGAGAGAGAGAGAGAGAGAGAGAGAGAGAGAGAGAGAGAACCTAACAACATTCGAAAACCATAAAGTGAATAACCTCAACATGACAACAGCCAAATGTCCCAAGCGAACACAAGTGTGCAACGCGCCTATGAATATGCAAACGTAAGCAACAGAGCGTGTAATTGCAACTGCCATCGCTCTTGTTGATTGCATTTTCTTTCCCTCTCCTTTTTTCCTTTGATACTTTTTTTTAATCCACAAAATCACTGAATCACTTGAAATATTCATCGAAAATCTCAAGAGCACTGAACCGCATAAATTCGTCGAATGGGAGAATTTCTTTTCGAGTGAGTCCGCAACAAGATGAAGCCAGCTCACAACTTCTGGCGAAATAGCAATGGGCAGGGAGCGAGGTTGTGTGTTTCTTGGGGGGCGGGGGCGGGGGTGGCCGTTTTGCTCCTTCTTCAAGTCTCGCGCCTTTCAATTCTTGACTTCTAACAACACATATGGATTCGCTCTGCGCACTGAATGAAATGCTGGATTGAAGACTAGCAGAACTCATTAAACAGAGATATAAAAAAGTACAAAGTTTGAAGAGAGAAAAGTAAGAGCAAAATGGAGCCGGATAAGAGAGGCCAATGAAGAAAGAATAGAATGGAAAGGCACAACTAAAAAAAGCAAAAGAAAAAAGCTGACATATAGATATGGATCCAGATGGAGGGAACTGAAGAATCCAAGAAGGAAAGGAGGCTTAGGACTCAGAGGAGACAGATTTGGAGGAGGAGGAGGGAGGAGGAGGGGGGGGGGGGGGGGGAGAGGGTGTGAGAGGCCGAAAAGCCCCTTTTCCCGGATGTAAATTTATGCGCTTTCCAGAGGCTTTGGGAATCATCATGCAAGATTTCACGCTTTTAATCCTTTGGAGAACGACGACGCCATCGCCGGATGTAAGCGATTCCCTAAAAGCAAATTGATTCCATCGGTGGAATCTACTGGCTTAGGCATCTGGCTGATCATGTACGCATTTATGCGTCAGAGTTATATGTTAGCCGCTCACTTATTTACCGGTCGTTAGCATTCGTCTGGAATCCACTCGGGTAATGCTCCAGCCTTGCTCGTTTAGAAGATGATACACGAGGCTAAAACTGGGCCTAGGGTAACACAACATTTGTTACTGTGTGTGTGTGTGTGTGTGTGTGTGACATGTCTTAATGTTTCTCCGTTTTGGACTAAACATATCTTAATTAATAATTAATTAACTGAATTCCAAACGTCTACGCTTTTAGTGTATATATATATTATATAGTGGATATTATATAAATATATATATACATATATATATATATATATATATATAATATATATTGATTGATTTGTTAGTTCTTACTGGCGTCGCAACGACGAGATTATTGACGCAGCTATATATATATATATATATTCTATATATATATATATATATATATATATATATATATATATAATATATAATTATATATATATATAAAGAGAGAGAGAGAGAGAGAGAGAGAGAGGAGAAGGAGGAGAAGAGAGAGAGCTATCATCATGAAAACTGAGTAAGTCAGGTAACAAACAACTGATGGTGTAAACCCAGTCACGATTATATAACGTAGAAACTACTCTTTCTTGCCATCTGTAACTCTCTCTCTCTCTCTCTCTCTCTCTCTCTCTCTCTCTCTCACCGAATCGCTCAATCATGCCGGAATGAGAGAGAGCACACAGTGGCTAGTTCAGACGGATAATCTCAGGGATGACAAAACATCTAGAGATAAGACTTACTATGAAGAGGAAAAAATAATGTTTCGAGCGACGAGTGCTTTTCCAGATGGAAGAGAGAGAGAGAGAGAGAGGAGAGAGAGAGAGAGAGAGAGAGAGAGAGAGCATGATCGAAATGTAGAGTAGCTGAAAAGAATGACTGTGGAATCGAGGGAAAGAGGATGGGTGACAAACACGAGAGAAAAAGAGGAGGAATCAGAAGACTTCGGCAAAAGAAAATATATCAGAAAAGAGATACCAAATTCTGGGACCATATTTTTATTTGATAGTGACAAAAACTGTCCTTAAAATATCAAGGGAAAGCACCTCATACATACATACATATATACTATATGCATACACAAGTATGCATAAATGTATTCGTAAAAGGTGCTATGACCTCCCAGCTGCTAAACTTCCTCACAGTGTTCGGATAATCTTGTCACTAAAAAGCCTTTAACAAATGAAGTGAAATTTGGAGAAGTTAAGGGGTTATTGTGGCTATTACTAAGGTATTTGATCTTGTAAAAAAACACCAGTAACTTTATATATATATATATATATATATATATATATATATATATATATATATATATATATACATTCATATATATATATATATATATAATCATATATATATATATATATATATATATATATATATATATGTAAAGTGTGTGTGTTTGTGTGTGTGCGTATACCTCTATCTCTATCTATCTATCTATCTATCTATCTATCTATCATCTATCTATCCATAGAAATTGTAACAGCCACGATGCCTCTTAATATCGCAAATTGTGGCTATTGCAATTTCATATGTATCTGGTAAAAAATATCAGAAGATTCTGCATATATATACTATATATATATATATATATATATATATATATATATATATATATATATATATATATATACAAGAAAAGTCTATTTCTTTGCATGAACGCTATACAGATCCACATTTCTTGACCAAATTTAGTGCGGTTTAAATATACGTAAGTCAATATCACACCGGGGAAGGATATGGTGAAAACAGAATTATAAACGGACCATTGGTTGGGTAAACGGGGGGATTGTGGGAAGGGGGTGAAATGCAAAAATTACCAAAACAACGGATATCAGTGTCTAATCCTTAGTTTCCAAGGTCGCTGAGAAAAAGTGACACTCCTGATGCCCTTTGAGTCCATAGTTTTCGAGGTAGCTGAGATGAATAGTGACACTCTCGATGCCCTTTAAGTCTAAGTTCATCCCCGATAGCAAGGTGGTGGGAAGGGGATGACATGTAAAAAAATAACTCAAAACAACAGATACTACTATGAGATCCAGGGTCTCTGTAACACGGTTTTTTGGACTTTGCTCCTTGTCAAAGCATCGGATGTAGCTGAAAGTTGACATAGGTATATTTTACAACCACACACAAATTTTGTCAGCATTATCAATAACCTAAACCCGATAGTTTTAATTTTTATAGAGTAAAAATGATCTAGCCGACGCCATGGCCAATGATTACGAGCCAAGAGCCGAAAAACATTCATTACGTAAGCAATGTTGCCCCGCCCATCCACCAGACAGAAACTCATCAGCTCTGAAACCCAAAGACTTTATGAATGGCGGAACGATACATAGATGTGGGTGGGGTATCAGTGCTAACGTAGTAATACTACTGTAGCAGTAGTGCCGCAACAGTATAGCAGTAATATACACGAAGTAAACGTTTAGGCCAACTGCTTGGATCCTTGAGGATCATTTAGCACTTCTTACAACTACTAGAGAAATTAGTTTTTATAGCCAGAAGTTAAATTTCCTAATCCAACAGTGCCCATGGTAGCCTTCAGTGTTATCCTGAATTATAACGAGTCGAAAGTGGGTGGAGCCTCATGAAGTCATCATTCTGACGATAATTATTGGTGAAGGTTTAAAGCCAATATACGGTACCGGCTATTTTTTCTTCAGTAAATAGGTAGATGGCCAATAAATAAAAATTGCTTGCCATTGGATATAGCAGTTATCAAATCAAGCTTTCTACTATGTTTTTGAAAATTACCAACTATTCCCTACATCTTGTCAATCTGATTGTGACCTATAAAGTAGACTGTAAGTTCTTAGGAAACCTATTTTGGGAGTTAGACTAACTAATAATCGAAGTGCATTTGTATTTCTTAACATATTTTGTTGGTTTGTTCATTATGACAATTATCAGTGGAGAGGTTCCAGAGTTCATAAAGGTGTACTGCTTTGCTTGTATTTAAATTTGTATGTCATTGTTGCCAGAGGTTTAGCCTTCGATACGTATAGCCAATCATCCATCGAGAAAGAGGGAAGAAATGCCGTCATAAGTTACGTAACGAGTGCGTTTGAAACCTTTTCTCTGAGTAAGTTGGCCCGTCTTCAAAAAATGTCACTTTTACATTATAAGTACCAAATTTATGCAACCTACGTAATGCAGAATACAGTCAAAATTTATGTGTAGATATAATATGTATTCTGAATAAGCGTTATATTTATGAAATGCATAGATAAAAAGTTATTGCGAAAAAACCGTGTTACAGAGGCCCTGAATCTCATAGTAGTCTCTAATTTATAGTTTTCAAGGTTGCTGAAATAAGAAGTGACACTCCTGATGTCCTTTAATTCTAAGTTCAGCCCTGATAGGAAGGTGAGGTGGGAAGGAGGTGACATGTAAAAATAACTGAAATCTACATATACTTTTGTCTAAACCATAGTTTTTGAGGTCACTGAGATGAAAGTGACATTCCCAATGCGGGTAAAAGAAATGAAAAAAACTATGGATATTAGTGCCTAATCCATAGTTTTTCAGGTCACTGGGATGAATAGAAACATTCCCGATGCCCATCAAGTCCAAGTTCAGCCCTGATAGGAATGGGGGGTTGAAGTGGTGAAATATAAAATGTCAAAAATGCTGTACCATGTAATTGAAACAGGAAATTAACTGGAAAGAGAGAGAGAGAGAGAGAGAGAGAGAGAGAGAGAGAGAGAGAGAGAGAGAGAGAGTTTATCAGTTATCATTCAGTTTTCCCTGGCAGTGCCGGGTTGGTCAGCTAGTATGTATATATATATATATATATCTATATATATATATATATATATATATATATATATATATATATATATATATATATATATATATATATATATATATAAAATAAATAAAGACAATGTCACATTTATATCGATAAATTTATACAAAAGTTCAATCCAATTAAATAATGTGCATAATGAATTTTCAATGAGTCACTGAAGAGAAACTCGGATCATTCGGATTCGATGCCACTAAATTGGTCAAACAATGCTTGGAATAGCTGGTGAAAAATATCAAAGAAACTAAAGCGATTCGAGTGGATATTTGTCAGACCAAGCAAACAAGTCCACCTCTATAATTCTGAGAGCATGCGGTACCGTGCTTGCCATCTCCCCTCTGGGCGATTGTGTTATGTTTGCATGCACCTGCCAATCTGCCTCTTGCTTGCGCGTATTTGCCCTTCTGTTTTTGTTTGTATGCTCAATCATTTTTGCTCGTAGGCGCGCGCTCACGAATATAAGGCTTAGATCTAAGCCGTCTGCGTGCGAGCCTGAGAGTGTTTGTCCGGTAGTAGTATATGCTTCAGTACGCGGTGGATTGACGCCTGCAGATGGCAAAGGCGTATCCAAACCGAGCGAATGAATGGACAAGAGGAGGTCCGAAGGGGGAGAGGGGGAGGGAGTTACAATTGAGAAGAGCAAACGAGACCTTACAACCACCGCCACTACAGATAGTGAAACATGATAAGGGGGAAGTCGGCAGTGGAGAGAGGAAACGGTGAAGAGGTGTGGTTGGAATAGTTTGGACAAAAGGGTACACAGAAGGCTTAGGGTTGCCGCGATTTTGGGGGTGCGGCGATGGGGGAGGAGGGTCACGTTATACCAGATGACACAGTTCGGGAAGGGGGAAGGTTCGGGAGATAGGGAGACAGAAAGGGTATGGGGGAGGGGGGGAGAGGGAAGCCACGGGTTGGGAGGGAGTAGGTTAGATGACAGACACACAGATGGGGGAAAAAAATTTCGGGCGATGGCTACGACCCTGAAACCGCCACCACGCCCACCCGCCCAGCCCTCTGTGTGCCGAAGAACAATACAGTCTCAAACCCACCCAGATAGCGTCGTCGGCGTCAATAGCGATTTTGGCAGAGAGGACAACCAACTGCCTCTTTCCTCATCGGGGTCTTTAGCGTCTGGGCCGTGTGACGCCACCTTAGTAACAACTCACCTGTAAAGAAAAGAACGGAAGTGAACATTCAATTATTCGTAAGGTCATACAAACAAGAAATTATCATGGAAATACCGTATGACGTCAAATGTTCACATAAAATAACCCCCTTTCCATTCGAAAACATATAAACAGAAGAAGAAAAAATCTAAGATGAAAGAATTAATTAACAGCCTGTAAATAATCACTATTAATCAACACGAACGTATATATGAAGACACAAACAATTATTCTAATATGTGATAAAATAGGAAAAAAGGCAGGCAAAAAAAAGATACAAATAAAAAAATCGAGACAGACAAATCAATAGACATACAATTGCCCCATTACGTAAAGTGGTTGAGAAATGCAATCCCGACAGCGGACATAAATTAAGAAAAAAAAGAGAAAGAGAGAGAAAAATCGGAAGTCAATACCGCCAAAGTACTCGATCAAAATCCGCAAACACCATTAAAGCTACATTCTGCTTTTACTTCAAGCTCCATTAATATCTGAGCGAGTGAGTTCCCACTGAATGGCGATACCATAACAAAGAAGGCCCATCAAATTTATCATCGTAATATCGAGAGATGTCGTTAGAGTACATAACATGAGACCATGCTTTATGATGATGGAAACAAGAACGACACCATTTTTGTCATAATTAAAAACAAATCATCTGAAGGTTTCTTCCCTTCATAAAATCGGCCTCACTAACCACGTTTCAAGAACGAAATTCTTCAATGTTGGTTTCATCATTTCAATATTCACACCCTCGCATTTGCGATCAAAATCAGGATGACAGAAGCGCATCTCTGACTCACTTGTCTGTCAAAAGTCGATGAGACTTTCAATGCCCCATTTCTATCCAGGCCTCAATTATGATTCTTACCATTTCAGTAGATTAAACCTATTCACAAGGAACAAGCACACAGGGGCCACTGACCTGAAATTCAAGCTTCCTAAGGATGTTGGTTTCAACCACCCACCACAGACCCCACACTGCAGCAGTCACTGATCATGATACAGAGCCAGTGATTTAGCATAGCCCTGGGGGAGGGGGGAACCCGCAACATCTGAGAGGCACGCCACGACACTAGCGACCCTACCAGCGGACCAGTAGAGGAAGAAGAGGAAGAAAAAGGAAAACCATCAGCCTCCCGAAGGAGGGAAGGTCGCCCAGTCGGAGAACTGCCTAAGAACCGAGACACAGGGAAGGATTTCCCACATTCATTTCTTTGGTTCTACTTCAAAAAAATGTTTGCGCCTAATTATTCCCGGGAGTAGTCTCAGACGTTGTCACCCAAAGGCAAAGTTAAATTTTCTGGAAAAACGTCCAGATTTAGATGAAATGGAAAATGACCTTATTATCCTACAAAAGCGAAGCAAAGGAAAAAGAGGGAAATAAGTAAGACAGCGCAAGATTTAAAAGTTAGAAAAAATATAAACGTTCTGGGAACTCATCCTCAACTGAAACTTCACAGTGAGAGAGCGAGAGAGAGAGACAGAGAGAGAGAGAGGAGGAGGAGGAGGAGGAGGAGGAGGAGGAGGATATTGAGTAAACATTTCTTAATCAGAGCGACGAAAGTAAGGTCGCTCCTAATTGGTGTTGACCTAAGCATCAAATGATACTTTTAATTCTCTCGTTATTTTATTTTTTCCGCTCTTTTGAGTTTTATTTTCATTTTCTACTTCCCGTTCCCGTAAGTCGAGCTTAGGTCATTAGGAAAAATTCCCAACTGAATATTTCAGCGGGTAACCATGAGATTAATGATCTCCTTTTCAACGACTGTTTGGTTTAGCCTCGAGTGGAGGATCGGCCTCTAGTGCCACTGGAAGCGATGATCTCCAGGTGGAGTTTCACGTACCCGATCGAGTCCGTCGGAAGGAAAGCTCTTCTTCATTTGGGAGGGAGAAAAACAGATGTCATTCTCCTCTGCATAAACACCTGTTCTGTCATAGCCGGGTAGTTCTTTCAAGTCGGCTCGAATCGTGGCGTAGACCAAGAGTTTTTCCTGTGAGTTTTCAAAATCCGATTGATGGTTTTCAGTGGAAAAAGAATCCAAGGGAATCAGGGGATCCAAAAGCTAATATCTTATTGTGTACTGGCGTTGTGTTTACATTATCTGGCGAATGGCTTCAACAGTTTTTTTTATCTTGCACTTGAGAAGCTATACAACATTTTAAAATTTTAATAGCATTACAAGCAGAATTTTATCAAAGCGGACTTAAATTTACCCAAAAATTAACAAATATAATTTTATCCTACCGTTCGGGTTGACATTTAAATACTGTCAGCATGGACATTTTACGAATAATCTATGTATTTCAATGTTAATATTTTTCTGTAGTTACCCATATCAGATTTTATCAGTATATATCTATCTTTTATTAGTCTTGATTTGATAAATCGTCTAATACCATCGTTTTTATGTTTTATTCCTGCTTTGTGGGCAGCCAAATCCCCGCAACATAATCGCAATTCAAAATGACAGCAGTGTTCCTCCTGTCCTTTTTTAAAATGTGCATCAAAATCCAACTTCAAAACTTTCAGTAAACTTTTTGTCTTCATGTTACACAATTCAGCAGTTTTCATATACAGAAATGAGTTCCATATATCACTTGTCTTCTGACCAGCGCTGAATCTAGTCTGTGACATGAATGTAGCTCACCAGAAAATGACGTACGTCTTTGGTGCATAAGCTTCCTAAATATCGGTAGGACAAGGCATTCAGTTGGAAACCTCATCCCCACAAATACATGCCTAGAGTAATAGCTTCTGAATTTCAGAGATGGAATAACGAGACTTATGTTTTCCCGTTGACTTTTATCATATAATGGATGACCTCAAACGCTGTCTTTACTGCCATGTTTACCTAATTCACATTTCTCTGTATTTATGTATCACAATTCTTCTCTGTCAAACCATTTATGTTCATGTTCTGCTGTGTATGTTCTTGTATGTGTTCAAAACCGTTTCATTTTGTTGGTCTTTGATTTTCTAATTACCGCCAATTATGCCTTTACCATTCTTAATGTCAAGAAATATTACTGCATCTGTATTGCCTCATGCTGTGAATACTATAATTATTATTACTATTATTATTGGACCAAACAAAAACTTCTTTCAGTTTTCTTCTGAAGATGGTAAAAGAAACCCACAAGATTACCGAGTATAACTTGTTTACTTGTACTTAAGTATTTACATAGTATTTTATTTAAAACTCGAGTACTTTCAGGCCACAGATAGGGCCTGAAAGTACTCGAGTTTTAAGTAAAATACTATGTAAATACTTAAGTACAAGTAAACAAGTTATACTCAGTAATCTTCTGGGTTTCTTTTTATTATTATTATTATTATTGCTCTATCACAGTCCTCCAATTCGACTGGGTGGTATTTATAGTGTGGGGTTCCGGGTTGCATCCTGCCTCCTTAGGAGTCCATCACTTTTCTTACTATGTGTGCCGTTTCTAGGATCACACTCTTCTGCATGAGTCCTGGAGCTACTTCAGCCTCTAGTTTTTCTAGATTCCTTTTCAGGGATCTTGGGATCGTGCCTAGTGCTCCTATGATTATGGATACGATTTCCACTGGCATATCCCATATCCTTCTTATTTCTATTTTCAGATCTTGATACTTATCCATTTTTTCTCTCTCTTTCTCTTCAAATCTGGTGTCCCATGGTATTGCGACATCAATGAGTGATACTTTCTTCTTGACTTTGTCAATCAACGTCACGTCTGGTCTGTTTGCACGTATCACCCTATCTGTTCTGATACCATAGTCCCAGAGGATCTTTGCCTGATCGTTTTCTATCACTCCTTCAGGTTGGTGCTCGTACCACTTATTACTGCAAGGTAGCTGATGTTTCTTGCACAGGCTCCAGTGGAGGGCTTTTGCCACTGAATCATGCCTCTTTTTGTACTGGTTCTGTGCAAGTGCCGGGCATTCACTTGCTATGTGGTTTATGGTTTCATTTTTCGTATTGCACTTCCTACATATGGGAGAGATGTTATTTCCGTCTATCGTTCTTTTGAACATATCTGGTTCTTAGGGCCATGATCTTGTGCCGCTGTTATCATTCCTTCAGTTTCCTTCTTTAGCTCTCCCCTCTGTAGCCATTGCCAATTGTCATCGCTGGCTAGTTCTTTAGTCTGTCTCATGTATTGTCCGTGCATTGGTTTGTGTGCCAGTACTCTGTTCTGTCTGTCTTTCTCCTGTCTCTGTATATTTCTGGGTCTTCGTCTACTTTTATTAGTCCTTCTTCCCATGCACTCTTTAGCCACTCGTCTTCACTGGTTTTCAGATATTGCCCCAGTGCTCTGTTCTCGATGTTGACGCAGTCCTCTATACTTAGTAGTCCTCTCCCTCCTTCCTTTCGTGTTATGTATAGTCTGTCCGTATTTGCTCTTGGGCTGTAGTTAGTGCTTTGTGTATTGTCATATGTTTCCTGGTTTTCTGATCTATGCTGCGGAGTTCTGCCTTCGTCCATTCCACTATTCCTGCGCTGTATCTGATTACTGGCACTGCCCATGTGTTTATGGCTTTTATCATGTTTCCGGCGTTGAGTTTTGACTTGGAGTATCGCCTTGAGTCTCGCATATTTGCTTTCTGATGGTGTCCTTCATCTCTTGGTGTTTTATATCCACCCTCCTTCCCATTATTCCAGGTATTTGTATCCTGTCTCATCTATGTGTTTGATGTTGCTCCATCTGGTAGCTTTATCCCTTCAGTTCTCGTTACTTTGCCATTTTTGTATGTTGACTAAGGCGCATTTTTCTATTCCAAAACTCCATCCTTATGTCCCAGATACAATCCTTACAGTCTGGATTAGGGTATCCTAGTTTCCTTGATGCTCTTACCATACAGCTTGATGTCGTCCATGAACATCAGATGGTTGATTCTGTTGCCTCTTTTCTTGAGTTGGTACCCGGCATCCATTTTCTGTAGTACTTTTGTCATGGGAATCATGGCTACTACGAAGAGTAGTGGGGACAGTGAGTCGCCCTGGAAGATCCCTCTCCTGATATTAACCTCTGCTAGTCTTATTCCAGAGCTTGTAAGTATTGTATTCCAATTGCGCATTGTATTTTTGAGGAAGCTGATGTTTTCCTCTGCCCCATATATTTTCAGGCATTCTATTATTATTATTATTATTATTATTATTACTTACTTACTTTTTAGCAAGCTGTGCTTGCATACTGTATCTATTAAGATCTTAAGCAGGAAATATTATTATTATATTATTATAATTATCATTATCACTACAATGTTTGAGTAGAGCACAATATTTTTTATCCACGTTGTAGGGCAAAATAAAATGTGAAATCTTCATTTAAAAGCCGTAGAGTTATGTATAGTCATCTATGGAACAAGCCAATTTTTACTGATTTTACACATATTTTAAAGAACCGTTTCAGACCAATCTCTCACTGTTTTCAATTCAGCACATGAATAACATATCGTGGTAAGAGTCCTCGGAGAGCAGTGATTGAGAGAGAGAGCGAGAGCAGTAGGACCCGACAACCAACCAGAAACTAGACTGTAGCCTCATTTCTCACATACACATAGAAACCGTCCTTCCTATTTCTTGCCTTGCGGACAATAACTATACGAGAGAGAGAGAGAGAGAGAGAGAGAGAGAGAGAGAGTGATCTGTATAGGATAGCTGCAAGCAAAACTTTTACCATTTTCAATAATAATAATAATAATAATAATAATAATAAGAATAATAATAATAATAATAATAATGTGAACAGTAAAAAAAAAAAAAATATCATGTTCAGTTTAATAAATGTTAAAAAAAGCGTATATATATAATATATATATATATATTATATATATATATATATATATATATATATATATATACAAATATAAGAGAGAGAGAGAGAGAGAGACTGTATAAGATAGCTGCAATAATAATAATAATAATAATAATAATAATAATAATAATAATAATAATAATAATAATAATAATAATAATAATGTGAACTGTAAAAAATATCATGTTCAGTTTAACAAATATTAAAAAAAGCGTATAGATTCATTATAAGTATATACTGGTTCACCTTTGAGGAAGTGGCCTCAAAGGTTTACCCAGCTTCAATGAAATCGAATATTTCTGTGTCCGATGTCTCTCATCAATTCCTCATTTCCTTGGGGCTTTCTGTGGGGTTAGTCGGTGTGCTTCCACAAGAGGTGGAGCTGAGGTTTGGCTGTCATCCTCGCCTGACATCAAGTCTGTTTATGAGGCACAGTACAGTACAAAGAAAAAAAGACAACGGCTAAAGGTTGAGAGTACATTAAACAAGTCCGGAAAGTCTCCTAATATTGCTTACAATTGCCACTCAACAGCCACCCTTTCGTTTTTCAAGTATTTCTTTGAAGAACTATCATTTTTCAGCGTAAAATAGTGAGATACATCTTTAACGCGTATTAATATCTGAAGCTATGACCATTAAAGTAGAAACCGTCACTCAAAGTTTAGACAGCATTAATTAACATGCTCCCAAGTGACAAATGACACGGAATCCCACAGAACAAACGAAACAATGGCAATTAGTCGAAATATATTCCTCAGACTCATTACGTGTATTCGAAGACATTACAAATCTGTGACCACTTCGCAAAAAATTATATATCCCAAATACACAAGAAATAAACCAGTAAATGTTATATTAGCTAATATTGTTATAAGTATTATTTCTACTACCATTCGTAATACTAATACCTGACATCTACTGTTAAAACATATCAACGATGCTTGTTATCAAATCCTGAAAACATATCTCATCTTCAGCCACTGTCCCAACCCTTTCTAAGCGATGACTAATATCTACCTAGTTGCTTACATCATAAAGAGAACTCGAAGAATTTTCTATATTCAGACAACTGCTTGGATGAAGTTAGGAAATTTTTGCAGGCTGCTTCTTCAAGCAAGAATCCGTGTTGGCATGAGGCCAGCTTCATTTAACAACAGCAAAATGTTATATGGCCCTCTAGTAATAATAATGTTCTAAAGGGTCCATCCACAACAATAAACAGTTGCGAGTCCGTGTATAATTTTTAAAACTTTACAAAAAGCTTTCGAACCCTTCCCTGGGTTCATCTTCAGTCCAAATGAACAATTAATTACAACATTCACCTCAGTACATGTTGTAACTAATTGTTCATTTGGACTGAAGATGAACCCAGTGAAGGGTTCGAAAGATTTTTGTAAAGTTTTAAAAATTATATACGGACTCTCAACACTGTTTATTATTGTGGACCCTTTAGAACATTATATATTCTCTCGCGATAGAGTTTTCCCAAATAATAATAATAATAATAATAATAATAATAATAATAATAATAATAAATAATAATAATAATAATAATAATAATAATAATAATAAGCCAGTAGCCAGCAAACTACATGGAAATATCGTTTACTGAACTGCTTTCTTCCTATCATAGAAAAAATTATTTATGTGGCTTCAAAATATTGATCTTAATGTTATGATACATACATATATATATATATATATATATATATATATATATATATATATATATATATATATAGATATATATATATATATATATATGATATCACTGCGAGGTCTTCTTTGGTTTTTATTCTACCAGGTCACCACAATCAGAGACAAGATAGTGAAAACGTTAGGAAGAGGCTTGTCCTCGTTATATTCTTTTAAACTTCCTTCGCAGTTTATGTTGTGTTATATACAGTCTACATAATCAACTGCATTTCAGTACCTAGGAAACCATCGCTGACGTCTCAGCCTCTTTTGATATTCGAATCATTTATATTTCAACATATTTGTTCCAAAAGCGAAGAAATTATTGAGAGGACTAAATGATGCAAAATAAAAACATAATCTTGTTTACTAATAATAATAAAATAATAAATAATCTAATAATAATAATAATAATAATATAATAATAATAATAATAATAATAATAATAATCAAAAATTAAAATAGTAGCACTTATCGCACAAATCTTTGAAATTGCGTCCATAATCCAATAATCACATTTTCACTAGAAAACAAGCACGTCCCTCAAATAAAAAAAAACCATGCATAAAAAACCCAATAACAATTCAATATTGATGCTGAATATAACTGTTATCCTGTATTTACCGTCTAAAGCGGCCGCCCACCCTTTCAAACAATAAAAGTAATTCCACATTTACAAAATCATTCCACATTTATGGGCTTTCCCGTTCGCGTCCGGGGGAAAAATTGTCGATGTAAAGATAAAAATGTAATTTACATTCAAGAATTTATTTCATGCCTCATATTAGTCCGTTGGAGGAATGGCCACTTACAATGCAGTTATGGATATGGATATATATATATATATATATATAATATCATATATATATATATATATATATATAATCGTTTATGAATGATATTCAGCTGTCTGCACATACATATACTTAAATTATTATATATAAATACATGCTACATACATACATACATACATACATACACATATATATATATATATATATATATATATATATATATATATATATACATATGTATGTATGTGTGTGTATATACTAATATATGAAGAATCTGCTGTTCAATTACATTATACTATATATATATATATATATATATATATATATATATATATATATATATATTATACATATATATATATGTGTGTGTGAGTGTGTGTGTGTGTGTGTGTGTGTCTCTATAAAAATATTCAAGTATAGTGCATGAGGTGTTAATGATAAAAGAATTCAAAAGTTCGCGGAGTCTGTCTGTATAACCATCCAATTTTACATCGCCACGTCAGTTATTGTGAAATGACACCACCATGAAATCCCACGAGCCGTACAAATTAATATCCTCATCAATTTCTTCCATCACAGCGCACCAAGTAACATCGAAATGAAAAATCCTAGAGAGAGAGAGAGAGAGAGAGAGAGAGAGAGAGAGAGAGAGAGAGAGAGAGCCTTCCGGACGGCAATTCGTCAAAGTAGCGCGCGATATTTTTGTGCCAGTCGTTACGGCCGCACAAAAGACCAGTCGATAACATATGCAAACGTATATCGCCAGAACCATCGGTAATTGTTGACGGTAAATACACGGACAAAAATTCGAGTTCATTGATTTGGCATAATGGTTGACAAGGACAAACAAAAGGGTGGGGAGGGCAGGGTGAGGGGGGGTGGGGAGAGGAAGGGAAGGAAAGCATGCCATTTGTCACAGCCGTTGCAACAAAGAGGACGACGGGAGTCGAGCTTGCAAATGACTTGCTTGTCAAATGTTCATCAAACAAAAGCTCCCAAAAAGCACTAAGGATTTTACATATGAGTACATGGACCCATTATGCTGGGACACTGTACTTTATTCTGCTGCTCTCTGTGTTAGTCTGCGCGATTAGTGAAGCAATTGTTCTCGCGTTATTTTCAATCGGTTTTTACTCTTCCCATTACTATGAATACCTACTCGGAGAGTTGTTACCTGTGAGCACCGGCCCTAGGAGCAATCTTCAACTGAAACTGAACGTGTAAGTAGGAATTCAGAGGAAGATAAAAAAAAACCTGATGTATATAAAAAATATTACAAAATTATTTTTTCAGATTAAATGAAATCGAAATATAAAACGTAAAGACACAATATTGAGCTCTCCATGCGCAAATCATTACAAGTTAATGCTTGCCTTGTGACTGGCCTCTTATTTGGTAAGTAATCTGTTCGTAGAAGCGGATAATTCAAAAATGATCAAATTATAAGCTTTCTTCAAAGTCTAAAAATACGACAACATTTAAGTTCCGGAAGAATCAATCTTATAAAGAGTTTCACCTACTGCGCGTGAGAATTAATTTTACTTTATCGACCACATGAAATAAAAATACAGATCTTTCCAAAGTTGCGAGGCAAATTAGTATTATCATCATTATTATTATTTAACTTATAATGTGTCAACCAGTTATTAACAGGTTACAAAGCTAAGTAACAAGAGACATCAAAATGTCTAAAATTACATACATATGACAACACCTTTAGGGTCGTGAATTTTTATTGCTATATTATCATCATCATCATCATCATCATATTACTATTAAACTTCAAAATCCAATACGTTTTGACAAATACAAGAAAGAAAGTCAATACTTATAATGAATTCTTTAGCTTTCAAGGGCTCTCCTTCTAGCCAGAAGGTATGTCTCGTAGCTGGGGAACTGTGTACTGTTTAATTCATGTGCCTCATAAAACACACAGGAAAGGTCTTTTTATGTCCTGTGTCATTATTATTATTAAAGTATCACTGGACCTAAATATGAGGGATACCATTCGTTCCACCACCCGTTACCAACCAATTAAAGCCAAACTGCCCTGTGGCCCCCATGTGTCCTCACAGCAGTGTCTTTTTAAACATTTATTTGTTTTTATTGGGATAAATATTTTTATTGGGGCAGTCTCGAAAAACAACCCAAGTCTATACTGCAGTTCGCGACCCATATCCAATGGGAATATGCATACATTATACCATCAAAAGGACCCAGATTCGTAACCAGGGCAAGAACGAGGCACAGGGAGAGCTCTCCGTTATAAATCTAATGTGCATTTGCTAACTTCCCAACAATTCATGTACTTGGTAATTTACAGATTGTGGTGGGTTGCTGTCATGGATGGAGAAAGCAGGGGTTCAACAGACGTATCCCAACACGCAATTAGGATCTAAAGGGCGACTCTTTCTGGAGCAATCCACTCTCTCTCTCTCTCTCTCTCTCTCTCTCTATACATACACACACATATATATTATATATATATATATATATATATATATATATTATTATATATATATATATCATATACATATAGTATACATACATTCATACACATATATGTATGTGTGCATATATATATATATATATATATATATATATGTATATATATATGTATGTGTGTGTGTGTGTGTGTGTAATGTGTGTGTGTAAATCAAACGACAGAAACAGCATGACAGCAACGAGAGCTCTGTGCATAATATGCAAGTCCGTTACTTGACATATGAGGTAACAAACAAATGCATAAATCACTATTGCAATGCTGCTAGTCTCCAACGTGAATATTAATCTTGGCTCGACACGGTCATAACCGATATTTCATTATGAAAAATGATAAATGATACCAGCAGATGTTACTTAACGCATGGACAAACAGAAATCCAGCGTCATAATTATCAACTTTTGCAACGAATGATTAAAAATCGTTTCTTTGAAACAAACTTTAAATCAGAAACTAAATTATAATGTGAATTATGCAAATCAATCATTTTAACAGAAGAATCTGGAGAAATGATTAATACAAGACTGGATTCCCTGAAGCACTAATAAAATGATTAAGAGAACCATTTATCAAATATATAGCGCAGAATCCAGAGCATTTATGAAAAAAAAAAATTATGCAGCAAGAATCTAATAAAAAAAACTAAACTGATAAGAAAAAAAACCTTGAAATGATAAATATAATTTCCGTTCTGAGTCACATTCAGATATACAAATGCAAATAGAACAGAAAAAACGAGAAGCAGATACAAATGCAAATAGAACAGAAAAAACGAGAAGCAGATGACAATGGCAATAAGTATAATATTAGTGATAAGAAGGAGAATAAAGAAGCGGAAAAAGTTTCCAAAGAAAAGCTCTGCTTTTTTGGTTCCTCGGCGTCAGCAGCAGCACCAGCAAGTGAATAAAGCATCGCATGTCAACCTGCAATACAGGATCTGGGTGAATCTCTCCCGGAGATAATGGCAGAGCAATGTATTGTTATCACTTGAATGAGAGAGGTTAACTAGAGATAATGGTATCAGAGAGTGAATGACGGTGTCGAGAGAGAGAGAGAGAGAGCATCAACGGGCAAAATCTCTACAACTTCAAAATAAACGAAACATAAATAGATAATAAAAAACAATGCGAATTCATCAAACCCGCACAAACGCACGGCAGCATTAAAAACCCACAAACTTTGATTACAAATATGTTCTTCCTTTCTGGAGATAAAAAAAGGAAAAAAAAAAAAGGAAAAAAAAACGCAGTTTGGTATCATTTAAACGAGAGAAAAGGAGAAATCGCGTACTAAAATAAAATGCAGTTAAAAAGCAGAGTAAAGAGGTACTTGTCTGTATCTGTATTTGTGTGTGAGAGAGAGAGAGAGAGAGAGAGAGAGAGAGAGAGAGAGAGAGTGTGTGGTTCGTTTTGTCTCTTAATACAAGGAGCTCTACGCCGGTATTTGCGTAGGGCCATCATTACTCGAGAGAAGGACGCACTTAAGGGCGTTATTATTGCCTTATGAAAGAAGAGAGATGTACGGACGATGCCTACCACTGTCCATGGACCGAGAACCAGAGAGAGAGAGAGAGAGAGAGAGAGAGAGAGAGAGAGAGAGAGAGAGAGACGTGCTGACAAATCATGTGTAAGGGGAGACAGGAAGAGAGAGAGAGGTGCTGACAAATCATGTGTAAGGGGAGACAGGAAGAGAGAGAGAGGTGCTGACAAATCATGTGTAAAGAGAGAGAGAGAGAGAGAGAGAGAGAGAGAGAGAGAGAGAGAGAATCATTCCTTTTTATACGAAGGTTTCTGAAAAAGATAGTCTAAAAGTAAACAACAGAGTATCAATGCATCGTGGCCTATATACACATGAATGGAAGAGAGAGATAGAGAGAGAGAGGAATCATTCCTTTTATCCGAAGGTTTCAGAAAAAAGATAGTCAAAAAGTAACAGAGCTCAAGGCATGGTCCATATAACATAATTGAATGAAAGAGAGAGAGAGAGAGAGAGAGAGAGAGAGAGAGAGAGAGAATCACAATATGACCTGATGGCAACCCTCCCCTCCCTGCCCCACCACACCAACCCCTCCCTCCCTAATAGAGAGAAATACCGACCGACGGACAGCTGCTGCTGCTGCAGGAGTCCGAGGGAAGATTCCTCCTCCCTTATTAATGACTCCATCGCTTCCATTATTTGGGGACTCGGAATCTGCCTTGATATTTTCGCCACAATGTCGTCATTCCTCTGTTAATTGTACGCGGAGGGTTATTAATGAATGATCTGACTAATGTATCTAGACAGCATCATGACATTAATGAATGGAAAAATACAAATCAGAGCAAAAAGATTTGCATTCACGACTTACTTATTCGCTCGTATATTTTCAAACTGTAAAAGTATCAAATATGATTATGTATATGGATTTGAGTGCATGTACTACTTACATACTTATATTTTCGAAATGTAAAAGTATAAAATAAGATTACGTGTATGGAATTGTGTGCATGTACTTACATATTTATAAAAGGTACATGAAACTCCAAAGGAAACTAAATATATTAGATACTAACGCATGGTTACACGACCCCAATAAGAACCATATCATGAAAAATGAAATAAGAACATTCAAATGACACACAAACAAACCCACTCACACAGGCACAGACAGACAGACACACACAAAACTGTTTATATATATATATATATATATATATATATATATATATATATGTGTGTGTGTGTGTGTGTGTGTGTGTGTGTGTGTGTGTGTGTGTGTGTGCGTGTACAAGTGGCTTGTTTGCTTTAAACCAAATGCATTATGTAGTTGTTGAAGTTTGAAAGAAACAAACTCCCATGCATACAATATACATTTTGGAAGAGAAAACATATTGCCATTTGACATTTGTGCTTGTATTAGTCCTTTAGTTCATTCGTCCCAGAGGTATATCTCTATATTTAGGCCATTTGCATGATCAAATGTGTTTTGTACACTAAAAGCAATGCCATTATTCATAGAATGCCTTCGGGAAGTTGCCTAGAGATGTGGTTCCAAAGAAAACAAAAGCTCTTGTTAAAAGTGCACTGTAGTCAGGAGTCATATTAATAATTATGAGGCAAATGTTACTTTTAAATCACTATCGCATTAAGGCTGTAATTCGTCGTATTCCCGATGGATTTTGATGCGATTCTCTCGATTTTAACATTCGAATTCGGTGCAAATGCTTCGTTAGCTCAATAGCCCCAACTGTAATGTGGGGAATGTGGGATTCACTGTGAGGTCAATCTTAAACCAGACAAATAATTAATATTGAACCTCCGACACACACGCACACATATATATACTATATGTAATGTGTGTGTATGTATTTATGTACGTATGTATGTGTGAGCGTTCGCATGTGTATGTACAAACGATATGGAGACATATCAAAATCTAAACATAAAAATTAGAATTAAATATCGCCAACGTGATCGCCCTCACATACTTGTATCTTAAGAAAGCGAGAGAAAAGCAGACAGAAGTGGAGTAGGTAAAATGAAAACTCACGTTGCCAAAAATTTTAATTCGCCACAAGACAATAGTTTCTCGGCCCCTCCCGAATACAGTTCGAAGTAAAAAAGAGGAGATATATGGATAGCAGATAACTAAATAGATAGGGCATGGGTTGGGGGAGACATCTTTCTGCTTTAGTCTGCATTGCAGGGAATGTATCATTTCCATGGCAACCCTTACTATCAGCAGTGGCTTCACAAATTGTCTTCACCTATACTCTTACAGAAGACAATCTCGTCAAAATGTCAATGGAATCCAGCACAAGTCAGTAAGTGGTGGAGGAGACAGGATGACAACCACAGCAACCAGAGTCAAAAATTCGACTTAGGCCTCAGTCCCTCCTCTCTCGAATCTCAAAGCTCATTGCTCGTCTTCAGCTCAAGCTTAGCGACAGTGAAAGCGTTGCCTTCACTGTTCTACAGATGGTGTATCTAAAAGCACTGTAATAAAAATGATTGACAGTGCAGTAATAAACTACCACGGAAGCTCTGAAATAAATTTGAATAAGCACCAAAACACATCAACAGATAAATAATCACGCGAGAGACTACAAAGAAATAATCACCTTCAACACAAGCTTATCAAATAGGCACAATTTGAGTACTGACAAAACATAACGCATCTTGAATATGAATAACATTTGCAGTAAATAAACATAAATGACAACATCAAAATAACTATCCATGAAAAACTACTACTATCAAAACTAGCAACTACCAACTGGCCAGTTAAGACCTTTCGAACTTGCGCTAATTTTGCAGATATTCCCATTAACGGGGACTTTCCAATGAAGTTCTAAAGACGCTTTCATCACAAGCCAATTTGCGGCGCATTTGTTCGCAAAGTCTTATTCATAACAGCTCGCGGTCGCTTTGCACA
>NC_061087.1:1663943-1676443 GCF_015104395.2 Macrobrachium nipponense
AATGTTGCCAGAAAAATACTAAAAGGTATCGAAACAAGATACCATGTGACACTCCTTTTATCAATTACAATGTCAAAATGTTTTTCTTTTCATATAAAACTTACCAACGATATTTTTCTTTCTCTTCAAGGGCGCACTGCATAATGATGCGTAAGAGGAAACTATGGTACCCGAAATTCTTAAGAAAAAATATATTTTCTTTGAAAAACAATAAAGGGTAATGAACTGTTCAAGGAAATGATGATTTTCTAAACGACTAGATTTCTTCCCTACCAACGACGAAGTTTAACGATCCAAAGAAAGAAATATGGAAGACCTAAATAATAGAAGATTTTTCTTCTTTTTACGCAAACAAAATTCATTAATCTAAGAAAATAAATTGTCCTAAATTACCACGTAATGTTTCTCTCTTTCCATTGCGAAGAGCAGCGATGCCTGAAATGACGGCAGAAACATGTATAAATGAAATTCAGCTTTGTTTTAACCTTTGTCTTCTCTTAGTGGATAGACAAAGGTGTTCAACATCAACCTCGTTTCAATTTTGTTTTGCTTCATTAATTGGAGCATCCCTGCTTTTGTTTGACAAGGTGGTGGCGTATCACACTTTTCTCAAATCTTGGTTTGTGTCACAAGCTCTTTAACGTAGCCCTCTATAGTCTAATTAGTTTCCTTACCAGAGGGCACAGGTAAGCACACCTACCATGTGTACATGTGTATTCGTAGGTATTTTCTGTATAATTGTTAAGTTCACTTATATTTTACCGTATGTATCCTAAGCCTTATTATTTGTTCTTTTCTCCGCATATATTATTCTTCCCTGAAGAATCTTGCTATACCGGCCAATGGTCTTATGGTTTATTCAGTAAGGATAAAAATACTTTATAAAATATATGGATGACTTCAACAATACATATTACAATAATGATAGTGAGCTTGAATAATAATAATAATAATAATAATAATAATAATAATAATAATAATAATAATAATAATAATAATAATAACAGTAATTCACAGACAAGTAATAAACCCCACCCTAACAAAAAAAAAAATAATAAGAAAAGACCGTCCATGACATCCCATCCATCCACAGTACTAATACACTGACTAGCTACCATTTACGTAGGTAATTGCCCCATCCTAAATACTGAACATCGAAGTTCTATTAGGACATCAGTAAAGGCTAACGAGGGCCAAGGGTGGCGTTGTGGGGGGCTGGGGGGGGGGGGGGGGGGGGGGGGGGTTCTGTATTAAATCTGGAAGCTTCACAATCTTTCTCCTCAAAATCCGTTAACCGAAATTTAATTGGGTCGACTTTGTGCCACGACTCGACAATGGCCCTCTCGCCTGCTTCCGGAGCACAAGACCGCGCAGAGGTTCGGCCAACATTTCTGCTCGAAATCTAGTGAAGTTTCCATGAGATGCCTTTTCTGTGGTGGAGAGAGAGAGAGAGAGAGAGAGAGAGAGAGAGAGAGAGAGAGAGAGAGAGAGAGTTTTATCATTTGTTACAGTATGACCCAGGTGACAGAATTACGACTTGTGTGCATTAGACCTCCTCTCTCTCTTCTCTCTCTCTCTCTCTCTCACTCTCTCTCTCTCTCTCTCTCATATGTTCCATCTACTTTAAACTTAAATACTAACCAACAACAGTTCCTGACATTTGAATCCATTTTGACATAATAACTGATTTTTTTATATAAAAAATGGAAAACAAGGGTCACATTCCAACAATATTTGATTTCCAGTAAAATACGACTGTGTATTTTAAGCATTCTACTCACATAAGGCCTAATTCTATAGAAAAAAGTTTCCTTTTTGTAAAATATAATTGTCTTTTGTGATATCTTCATGATCAAATTTAGGGATCAAAAAGGAGAATAAATCACGACAACGTGAATGGCCAATTGTGTGTGTGTGTGTGTGTGTGTGTTTGTTTTTGCTTTTTTTTTTCATAATAATACTAGTCAACGTAAATACAATTAGGTGGCTTATAAATGCTATGGTGCAACCCTTAACCGACCCCCTTCGCTGATGAGGGCATGAGGCAAACACCCGCTTGGTGACAGTAACTCTCAGCGTATTGACAACAGATTATCTGATATTGGGGAATTCCTGCAATTATGCGATATTATACTGCTGTCAATTGTCTTTCTTTCATTAATGGAATGTCATATCTGATGTGCTTTCGTGAACCTAAGCGGTGGTAATGTAACATCCTTTAATTTGGACATATAGGCAGAACGAACTGATAAGTGTAATATGTAATGTAGATAAATGTCCTTCTAAATAGTAACGTTTATATAAGTAATAATAATAAATAATAATACTAATAATAATAATAATACAACCATTTGACAACAGTAATAACACTTGGGACCAAGAAGCCACGCCTTTTATTTGTTGATCGCTAGGATATTCTATGCACCCGCCTAACTAAACTGAAAATTTGGCAGCAAGTTACAACCGGATGCAGGACACCAACTTGGGTCTGGGTGAAGGTCTAACGTAATTACTTGAAGATATTACTATGCTGGATGCTTTTCAAAACAGGATTTTCATTAGATAAGTGATTAAATAATTTCTTTTCGGCGGCCAATTCCATTTATAAGCATTCTCTCGGCGATTTTTAAAAAGCTGTGTCAATTCAGTATGGCGACCAGTCACGCAACCACGGAAAATGATAGAACTGGGGTCCATCTGCAATTTTCCTCGGAACCTGCCTTCTGAGTATAATTACATGAATTAAAATTATAGCCGTTAGTCGTGCTTGGGATCTCCATGATTTCCAGTACTGCACCATTTTGCTGAGTATTCTCTGCATCAGTGACCCAGGCAGATAATGCCCAATTACTTATTTACCAGCAAAATATCAAGGATGTTGCTGCATGAGGATTTGAGAGTTGCATCACCAAACCTCACTGGGATCCAATTTTAGCCAAAGTGCTGAAAATAGGCCATATAACGGTCGAACATGATCTTCATCAATTTAGCATCGCCAAAACCATGCTGCACGCATTTAAATATGTTTGAAGGTTTTAGCCCTAGCCAAGATGATCGCCAGGTGAAATGGCCAATAACATTTCCAAGATATAAAAATTCAGTGGACTGGCTTACGGAATCCACCTGAGCAATACGACAAGCATTGCTTGAAGCCCTTTAAAGATGTAGCCATTCGAACTTTCAAGACAAAATCCAAGGCGGTAGCTCGAGTGTATCAGCTTCTAGAGGTTGTGTCCTTACCACTATGCGATATAACATGAGCTTTGGTCAGCAAAATTAGACTCATTCTGGAAATTGTGATCCTGCAGTGGATAAATGCTAAATATAATTGCAATTTCACCATTCAAATGCCGTCCAAATAAACATGTGAGCCAGATTTCAAGCTCACCAATTCGCTGGTTTCTGAGATGTTTAGAGATTTTAAAACCTAGCTAAAACTGTCCTAAGCTAACTAAGATGCCCAGAAGGTCACGTGACCAACCAAACTAGAGGTACACAAATTGAGCATACTGTCCTAGAAGGCATGGGTTCATTTGAACTTTAATCATAAAATCCAAGACAGAATCAGGGTGGAGTCACATACTTGTGGCGTGAGCATAATAAAACAATAGACTTTTGGTCCTTTATCACTACTACAAATTCAGCGAGTTTCGATCAGTAATTCTTAAAACAAATAAACAAATAAATAAATAAATGACTTTGTAGTGGCAGGATAATAATAGTTAAAATAACACTGAAAATGCTAAGAAACCAGCAATCTTGACTTGGTGCCCCTAATTCCAAAGCTACTGCTAATTATTATTATTCAAAATATGTCACCAGTCAACACTTGTCCTCCGCGTTCATTTCTGGAGGTCATCTTGTCGATGTACACTCGGTTCATCTGCCGACTGGAAAAAGCTACCACCAAAACTTGAAGAGGAGGCCACTCGTCCAAAAGTCAAAGATGCAGAGAAAAAGAACTGGTGGGAAAAGGTGCCCAAGGGATTTCCAACGGTAGGATATTAAACAGGAAATCATTCTCGCGATAAATAAAACAACAAAAATGGAAAAAAGGGGGAGAAAAGGAAAACAGAAACGAAACACTTTCGCCTTTTTGGAAATGGAAGGGAATTGAAAGGGATATGCGGGTGAGAACGTTTAACATCTTTCTTTCTCTGTTTCTCTCTCTCGCGCACGATATTATTCTAATACGTAAGCAATACCTGTGTATACCCGAGTGTGATTTAGAACAAATGAAGAAATCAGTCATACAAATCGCTGCAAAATAGTGGAAAAAAACAAAAGACAAATTCATAAATAACTGACAGCACTAATGCCAATGCGATGACATTTTCCTTTCACTGAGCAGTCCATTACGCGCTTTTGTCTGGTGTTCGATCGCATTCTTCCTCAAGAATGAGCGCTGGTGAACGCTCCATTTCTTTCTCCAAAGGCTTAAGTCGTCCTTAAGTGGAAGAGCCATTACTTCCAATTGCCTTTTCATAGCAATCATAATCATGAACAAAACCCATCTTCCATTCACATACCTTATACAATTACTATAGCCCCACTAGAATTGAGATTTACTTCAAATTGCTGGCAAATCTAACTGCTCTGTTGACACCCTTTACAGAAGTCGCCGTTAGTTTTTTTTTTTTTTTTTTTTTTTTTTTTTTTGGTGCACAATAACAGTCGGAAATGAAGAAAAAAAATGGCGGCTGATCATACTATTTATTTTTTTTTTTTTGGTGCACAATAACAGTCGGAAATGAAGAAAAAAAATGGCGGCTGATCATACTAATTATTTGTGGCAATAATACAGACACACTTAAAAAATAATTTTTCTCTTTCCTTAACCCGATCCTGTCAACAGCTCTGCTGATTTACTATTACTAACAACTCATCGCAATGACTAATTTCCCTAATTTCCACACAAAAATGCAGTCAACACTTACTCTCATTTCCCTGACAAGAATCATGTCAACAGCCTCACTCTTTATCGGAAAAGTACAAAAAGAGTTTCTCTTACTCTTCAGAAGTCAGTGTCTTTCATAATTTCATTTCTATTCACTTACGAAATCCGGTTCATATTTTTTTCCGTTTCCCTTTACAGAGAAGTCAAGGGAACCATTCCTCTCGTAACCACACGAAAATCCAGTCATCAGCGCAATAGTAATTTATCATTTATTCGGCGATTTCTAGCCGGCCGCCCGGCCACACCCACTCGCCCCCCTCACCCCCGTGCCCAATAAGAGATTACGTCCCAAAACCGGAGGGGGGTAATGAGATCGCCTTTAGCCGAATTACACACACTTCTTTTCACGCAACTGCCCTTATCCTCACGCATGCGTGCTTGTGATAGCGCCTCGGAGCACAAAAGAAGAAGTATCCTGGTCTACGATGTAACATAAATTTTCACATCCTTTCAGCATAGATGCAAATTTGCGAGAGTTTACCTGCCGTATTTGCGTGTGCATGATGAATATTAATATATTCAAACACACACTCCGATCATATTATATAATATATATATATATATATATATATATATATATAAATATATAAGAGAGATATATATATATATATATATATATATGTGTGTGTGTGTGTGTGCGTGTGTGTGTGTGTTGTGTGTGTGTGTAAACAAACGTTATATTAAAATAGGACCAAAAACAGCTAAAAAACGACAAAAATAAACTTGTCATCCTTTACAAACTCTCCTGGACATGTCTAGGCAACACCCAGATAACTTTGTCAAAAGTTATCTTTAGAGAGAGAGAGAGAGAGAGAGAGAGAGAGAGAGAGAGAGAGAGAGAGAGAGAGAGAGCAGGTGGTAAGAGTCTAGTGGGGGGAGGCCGTTTGAAATGGAACGGGACAGGACAATCCGGAGTTAAGCCGAAAGGAAATAAATGATCTTAAAGCCACAAAATATTTGTATACTTAGTGTCACTAGTTAAGTGCTTCTGGTCCTTATTACATTTAGCTCAAATAGGATTTGGAGTTGGTATAAACGGTCCTGAAAGGAATGTGTTGCGCTCTCAGTAGCGGTGTAAATCAAGTACTTAGCACTTGCCTGGCGTGATTATAGTCACTATAACATTTTATTTAAGCTAAAAAATGAGTGATTTTCCTATTATAGTTATAACACGAATTCGGTTGTTTCCATCGACAGGAACGACTTTTCAAATGACCAGCGAAACGCCAGGCACTATTTTCAGTACAAATTCACCTACCACTGAAATCATGAACAGACACTGGCTACTATAAACAGTGAATTCGACCTTATCTAACATATCTACAGCTTAATAATAGCCCCGCAAAAAATATGAATAAATAAACACACAAAATACCTACTAGCAAAAATACAATGCCACAAGCAGTGAAAAATATCAAATATTATATATAATCCCCCCAAAAATTTATGCAGACAAACAAAATCCCCTTCCGCATATTTCGAACAACAATAATAATTGACACATCAATGCCCACGGTTCCCGAAGGCCACAGGGTTTACCCCTGAGGGAGGCCACAGCCCTGGCCTTTGGGCTCGTCCCCTCGGGGAGACATTAGAGTCCTCTTTTCTTCATCCACACGGGAGACATGGAAGACCCCGATGCCCTGCCAAACGCCCTGATGTCCTAACTAGCGCCCTGACATTCATCCTTATCCGCTCGGCTTCACACGCACAAACATCTCCCCCACAGAACTTCTGCGGGAAATTCAGAGAAATAAGCTGCGCCGGCGCCACAATGATGGACGGTTTTGTAAGAGGAGACGTGTATTGTCTCTCTCTCTCTCTCTCTCTCTCTCTCTCTCTCTCTCTCTCTCTTTTATCATCCACATTTTACTCAAGGTGCTAAAAAGCTGTAAATTACTCCCGTTATTAAAGCGACTTTCTGACAGCCATAGCAAAAATATATTCATAAAGTTTATAATCATTATCATTATTATTCAAATCACATACATTCACTTGAACAAGTAAAATACGTTACCAACATGCTAAGCAATCCTCCAGAGATTGGACTTTCCATATAAGGACGAGTGAAAAGCCACTCAAAAATGATTCATGTAAAACTGACGGCACAACAAATTATTCAGGGCAAAAGAATCACCAACCATCAATATGTAGCACTGGAGACAAGTCAAAATACCAAACGATAAGGAAGTTGATATGATACCTTCTGGAGACAAGTCAAAATACCAATTGCATAAGGAAGTGGATATGATACCTTATCTCAGTGTATAAGACTCTCCAAAAAATGTAAGAGTATCGGTTTGTGAGTACTTGTAGGTACACCGGTAGTCATTGTAAAAAAGAAAAAAAGAAAAGCGTGATCCGACCTGCAGCTTACTTGTGGTGCGTGCAAGATTTTCCCCCGACACATTTGTTTCAATCATTGTTCGTAATTAATACTCATGCTAACAACAAGGATTAAATAAAAATGACAAAAATTAAACACGTTCATATATTCTCGGTTATAAGTGGAAACACAAAATAACTGAAAGGAATTATAGACTCTGCATTCAGTACATCAAGTAAATTAAAACGTGCTCAAATCTACGGCCAGACAGCCTAAATACACTATATTTTATTTGAAATAATTTTTCTGTACTGTTTAACATGCACATTATTTATTTTTTACATTTTCATTCTAATAAATAAATCATAAATATCCTATAATAAATTTCCTGTATCTTTAACTCAACGTGAAACACCTTTTTCAGACCTTTTTAGGTTTTTCTACCTCCCGCCAACAACAACAACAACAACAACAACAATAAAGTAGTTTGTGGTTTTAGTCCCCGAGTAAGTGATAACCTAAGCTTACGTCATTACAGGCCAATCAAAGGCGGGATCGTGACTGACCCATTAAATCAATTATAATCTATTCATTTACAAAACACATAATCAACTTCCTAGATGCGACGAATTATGGCAAGTGGTCCACGATCATGTTGGGGTTTACCAAATACCAAATCAAAACCTAACACTGGGAAACTTGAATCTTAATTTCCACTGCTTTCTGGGTTGAATAAGCTCCCCCGCCATTCGCCCCCCCCCTCCCCCCCCCCCTCACTATCTCTCTTCTCTCTCTCTCTCTTTTCGCCCTAAGGCACCGTCACCAGTCGATTCCTAATCCCCACAAACCCATGGCTGTTCCGTTGTGCAAGACCCCTTTGCCACGCCCCTAAAAGTCACTGTCACCCACCGCAGGGGGCATCGCCCCTACCCCACAAATCGCTTCCATTGTACAGGCGCAAGAACCAGTTAGGCTGTTTCATCAGCGGAAGGCAGGAAGTTGTTTAGGGATGGAAGAAAGGAAATGAAAAAGAAAAAAGATGCTGATAGTGATAATGCGGAGGAAGAAGCGAGAGTCTTAAAGGAGGTTATGCTTTGTACGTCCTCCGAAGATGATGACACAAGGAACGCAAAGAACCAGGAGAAAGCAGCAGAGGAACATCCTTTGGAGAGAGGATGCACTCCAGCGGGATACCGAAGAGTATAAGGGGGAAAATTGGAAGAGAAGGTATTTGAGGAAGAGAGGGAAGGGGAGAGGAGGGGAAGGGAAGTCGCGCCATTCGGACGGGATCCTGAGGAGACGTTAGAGACATAGGTCGCGGTGATGACAGTAAGGGAAGGAGCCCTTAAGCCTACGAGAACACTGCGAGGGTAACTCCAGTGTACCCTGGGGAGCGGAGAAGGATAAGAAGGGATCTCCACTGGCAAAGGAGACGCGGACGACGTCGAAGAAAGGAACCCCTCGTTAGGCAGCCTTCTCCTTCCACCAGTGTGATTCTGCATAGCCTTCAGGAGGGAGGAGGAGGAGGAAGGGTCCGTCCGTGTATGGAGGGCATTGTTGAGCGCTGCATCCTGCGACTGGGTCTTTTGTCTCCCTCCTGCGAACGTTCAGACCACTCAGCTGCCATTAATAAATCAATTATGTATTCGGCTTGGCGGCGGTTCTTCCAATTTTCTGGCGGATTAACCCGCGCCCGATATTCAGCCACCACGGTCGTCGTCGTCATCATCATTACCGTCTTCGCCATTTCTCCTCTCCGTCAGCGGCGTCCTCATCTGGGCCTCTTTGTCTGTGACTGTATCGCTTCTTGATTAATCCCGTATTTGCCTTCCAATGGCCCCATTTGTCATTCTCAGCACTGGGTTTATTCCACTTCCTTTCTTCAAGCTACCTCCAATCAATCACTATGCTTCCCATCTCTCTCTCTCTCTCTCTCTCTCTCTCTCTCTCTCCAATTCTTAAAACGTACTTATAAAAGTATAACATAATGGAAGTAATTCCATTTCCTTTTCAGTTTGGCAAGTTATTAGCATATCGATTCCCTTGACAAAATATTCCGCATCATTATTTACCCCCTGAATAATTAATGCTAAAGACACGATACACTAGTTATTACGCTCGCAGGATTACAAATAAAGACACACACGCGCATAAGAAAAAGTTTTCTAAGTAAACAAATAAGTATACGAGATTAGAAAACCTCAAATTATTGTTGTAAAAGAATATCCCCACCCTTGGTTAGGTGTAGAGAGAACCTTTTTTTTTTTATAAAAATGCATCATTTCAAATTCAGCACGCAAAAGTTTCTGGCGATGCATTTAAGCATTTCAGTTTTTTTTTTTAAACGAAATGCGTAAATCAGTATGTTTGCAATCAAAATTTGATAACTTTGCCCATTCGAAAAGTAAAAATGAGTGCTTCTCAGTTATTGCTTTATCCTGTCATGGAGAGCGGGAGAAATTTAGTCCAGTACTGAATTTTCAAGACAAATCTCTCTCTCTCTCTCTCTCTCATTAAACCCTTACAATGCGAACGGCTTATTTCTTTGTCAAACATTAATATCACAGCCTGCAGAATAAGAAAGAGAAAGGGGGAGGGGATATATGAAGCGTTAACCAAATGTTTACATGCTGGGATTTGTCTGAAAGTAAACACATAAGCAAAGGAGAGAATAAAAACTTGCCGATTGAATATTAGGCAACAAAAACTACTAGAATATTGCAGCGCAGCTATTAGAGTGTAATACCTCTTTAAAAAGCAAACATTTTAAGCATATTATAAACAACTCTGATGTTTTGTTTCAATGCCGACAGGCGAAAATCAGCTTAACTGAACGTTTTGTTAAAAATGCAAAAGGCTGTTAGACACCACACAAAATGGAACTCGCCTTTCTCTCTCTCTCTCTCTCTCTCTCTCTCTCTCATCTCTCTCTCTCATATATATATATATATTTCATATATAGATATATATATATGTGTGTGTGTGTGTGTGTGTAAAATAGATAGATATGTGTGTGTATGTGTGTGTGTGATAGAGAGAGAGAGAGCCGAGAGGATCAGAGAGAGAGAGAGAGATAATGAAACAAAAGAAATCTAGGAACCGAAAAAAGAAAAGATAATCGAACATGAACAAGTTTCCAATGATTTTTCAGTAAGATAGGAAATCTCTTTCTTTCATGTGTTTTGGTGAAAACCTCCCTAAGACAAGAAACCAAGAGTTTTGTTACTCACTTGAGTGTAATGGCAATTCACTGGCCTCCTTACTGACTTTACAACTCGCTTCAAAATCATAAATGTATCACTCGATAGAAATGTCAAGATAATACAGGTAATTAAATTCAAGACAAAAACTCTCTCTCTCTCTCTCTCTAATGACATCCGGCATTTTGGTATAGAGCACCGATGACGTCACTCCAGCCGTCACCTCTTTATCAGGCGATCCTTCGGGAGCCCAACGGTGAGAGAGGATGAGGCTCTTCCTTAACAGGAAATGAAGTAATGAGGACGGCAATAAACGGACAATTTAAATCTTACCACGGGATAACGAGAAGAACATTAATGGAGAATAGAGATAAGGACAACTAGCATGTTCAAGGGAATATCTTCTGAAAGGTTTCACCCCAAAGGAGAGAGGAATGCCTCGTCGAGGCCCTTCTGCTCCATTTTAATGGAACAATGAACACTCGCGCCTTCTGCTTTTTCTCTCATCTCTCTTCCTCTCTTTACAGCCAAGATGCTACACACAACAGTCGACTAACAACTACATACAAAGTTCACTACCCATGAAAACAGAGGCATACTGGGTTTTAGGGATCCTGCTCATTCATCCTTCATCATCCAGTTCTAGATTCGGACACGGGTCGTCCAATTGTGAGCCAGCCGAGGTACCACGAAGTTAAGAGGCCGCGTGAGAAAATCACCAAGTATGAATATAGGGTCGTTTACAAGGAGCAATGAAAACGAAATTAAATAACGGGTCTACAGACGCTGAAAGGAAAGAAACTGCGACAATCAAGCTTAAGTACAACATGACAAGAAACACAACCATTACTAATATAATCTGCAAACCTCCAACACCTGCGGCCATCACATGAAAATACCATCGGCCAAGTTCCTCATTTTCATGATCATGAGAGCAACGAACATAGCCAAAATCTCCATAGCAAGGCATCACAGGAACTCATACCCACCCATCCACTCATATGAAGAATCATCCAGAGGCGAAAGAATATAAGAAAAAAATAAATAAATGAAAATGGGAAATTCTGTAACGTTGGGAGAAGGTTCAGTGAGAGAGAGAGAGAGAGAGAAACGGAAGCTTTTATACGCCTACAGTAAACCTGCGTTCATTTAGTCTCAGGAAACGTAACAAACAGTCCCTGGAATGTCTAGTACCCGTCCAATCAAGGCTTCGTTTCAGGAGAACCATTCTGGAAATTCTCAGAGGTGAATGGTGTGTGTGTGTGTGTGTGGTGGGTGTGGTGTGTGATGGGGGGGGAGGGGGGGGAAGAGCGTGTGGGTAGGATATTAAGCCCGATGCAAGGGGTAAGTGGGTCGTGGGGGGAAGGGGGAAGGGGATAAGAAGCCATAATACCAAGCTCATGCAACTCCTGAAAAACGTGTGGAATGGGGATCTGTATGCAGGTTCTCATCATACACGCCGAGAATGTTCGCGGATCCCTGCTCTCAAATGTGGTACAAAGTGAAAGGTATTTGTAGTCGGCTTCTCCTCTGTGTATGTTCTGCCTGTTTCAGCTTTTTTATTTATTGAAGGGCAAATGTAATTGCCCTTCTTCTTCTTCTTCTTCTTCTATCATCAAAATTTATTAATACGACAAAATAAAGGTGCAAGCATGCACTGTACTGTGTTCCTATATCATTTGCGATGTTCTATTCCAATACTTTTATAAAAGAGTATTCCCAGGCCAAAAGCTCTTTATACAAAACGTGAAAGACGATTACAATGAGTGCCTGGAAACTGACAAACATATCAGTACAACCTACCAATGTTATCTCCTTTCCTGTGTTAAAACAACACTCAATAATAAAAACAGCCCAGTGCACGAAATATAGCACTACTACCATGTGAAAGCGTGTTCAGGATCGATATTATAAAATGACCAATAATGGGGGTAAATGCTCATGCAAACTGACAATAATGATGCAATCACATTCATGACAATGTTTAAATAATCCGTGGAATTTTAAGGATGAATAA
>NC_061087.1:1681443-1698943 GCF_015104395.2 Macrobrachium nipponense
TTGGATGAATATCAATGAGGTGGGATGATGGTGGAGAGAGAGAGAGAGAGAGAGAGAGAGAGAGAGAGAGAGAGAGACTTGCTTCGTGCACGCGCACGAGGGAAAACTCGCGAGAAGGAACAGTGGAAAAGAAAAATGAGATGAAGGCAGAAGCAAGGAATAACGGTTGTTGCGCGAAGTCCACTCGAGTGAGATGATAAATATCCAGAATCAATATCATAGGAGATATACTTACTTCTTCCTTTAGTTTCTGAAATTTTTTTACCAACAATACAGAAGATTGTCCCATCATGTACATCAAAATCTCATTAAGTTGCTTCTACAGTTCACAGAATTGTCTTACTAGTTGTTTTAATACACACACACACACACACACATATATATATATAAAATGTACGTATGCATATTTTCACACAATTACACACACACACACACAAACACACATATAATATATATATATATATGTGTGTGTGTGTGTGTGTATGTATGCATATATGGGTGGGTTTCGAGAAAAACCAAACACCAACCACTGCGACGCTCACCCTCTACCTTTCAGTTCATGTAGTACCTCATATTGCTACACATAAGGCTCATCAGTAACGGCTCTTCCTACACACGATGAACCATTCACCTCTGCCTTAGAAGCACTTATGCGATTCATGGACACTAAGGCCGTTTCGTTCTCACACCCATTCCATATCACACAGCCCCCACTTGAATCATCGCCTTCCCCTCATTCCACACAAATATTCCCAATGGTTGACATTTTACAATCTAATGGCTAAGCCACCTTAAAATGATTTGAGCAAGCAATCTTTCCAACAATGCCTATCTTTTTGAAGCATCTTCGTATCTGTACATTTCAACACTTTCTACTGAAAACATACTTACACAAGTAGTTCATCTCAACAGCTTCTACCTTTTTCTCGCATTCATAATCAATTTCCCACATTAACTTCCACTAAGAAGAGTTTTACCAGCCAAACACGTGGATTTTTCTACCGTTCAGTCTGACGTTCATTTCTTTCTCTTACAGGCTCCCAACCATCCTCGTTACCTTACTTTAACCAACATTCGCTCCGCTTCTTTCCTTACAAACACTTTCATCCGTTTACTAGTCTTTGCGGCTTCTGTTCACTATCATAAACACTGTCGCACTCTATACATATATACATATAAATAAAGGTAGAAGCCACGAAGGAAAGGGAAACAATGGAGTGCTCCGAGACCTTTCGACTCGATGTCCTATACTTAGCTAAGTAAAGCACACCGAGTCGAAAGATCTCGCAGCACTCCACTGTTTCAATTTCCTTCGTGGCTTCTACCTTTATTTACATATTCATCACGTCCCAAATTTTCGTGATTCAGTTATACACATACATGCATATATTTATAAATGTATATATACACGTAACCTATATATTATATCTATATTATAAACAAATATACATTTACTATATTTATATATGTATATATGTACATATAAATATTTAAAGAAGATGTACTACAGCATCTTCAAACGTCTACCTAAAAGGGCGTCATCCGAGATGAATCTTAACGAGGGGCATTTGCCACGTCCTGAGGTACAAAGACAAACACGATTACGATTTATGATGTGGGGGAGGACGCTTCATCAGCATCATCCCCAGGCTTTGGAGGAAGCCGAATCAACTATATATCTCTCTCTTTTTTTTTATCGTTTTAATTATTTTCTGGTCGTTGAGAATAATGAGTTCTACGGCAGATAACAACGGAGGCAAAATTCGGTAATGAAGTCTGAAATAAAAATCGAAAATATAAGAGAATAATGTGGTGAGCCCTCTGAGGGACGAGACGAGAGAGAGGCTTTTAATGAGATTGCCATTAAATATGAAAGCACTGAAAAGGACAAACACTGAACACGGAACAGAGAAATATTCAACAGGCAAGAGCGAAATATGACAACGTTTATTAAAGGAGAATGGCGAAAATGGATACTACTAAAAAGTTTAAATATTAATACTATAAGAAGAGTAAAAATAACAAACTGAACAATAAAATTTGGTAATGATTAAGAATGGCGGATACGAATATCAGTGAAAGTTATTTATGACGGAAAATGCTAAAAGGTAAACTCGCGAATAAGGAAAAATGTGGAAACGGAGTAAAATTTAGAAGAAAAAATGAAACAAAAGGACTAAGCGCCGGTGTATAAATCATTCGACAATTTTATTCACATTCGCTAAGCTATGATGTAAACCTTAATTTTCTCAGAGGGTGATATGGGGTAAAAATACTCTACATTCATTAACTCAAACATAAAAAAGATCCCCAAATTAATCGTCTTGCCATAGCAAGGGAATAAAAAGCCCCTCCTTTTTTTTTTTTTTTTTTTTGTAGGCTTAAAATACGACGTATGGAAGATGGGAACCAACCCCTCTAAAAGGATAAAAAAAAAATAAATAAAAAAGATGGGAAGCTGAGAGGCATAGCCATACGGTGAGAAAGAACAAAGCCAGTTACCAAGATGAGCAAAAGCCCTAAAACTGGGACACATCACTTGATTTGAAAATGGGAAAAATGTAAAAACAGAATCCATTAATAGGAGGAAACGTGAGATTCAGTACACAAGGACAACACGGGTCGAACATGACTTTGGAATTGACATTGCTGGACATATCCTGTGATCTCCCTGTACAGGATTATTGCAGCATGAATACTGGAACGCTGTATTTGCAGATTTTAAAGGTTGAAGTCGGAGATCGCTCTCATTCTACTCACTGTCCGCTATACTGCTACTACTCCCTCGACCAATACTGATCATGCTGTCTGTTCACTATTGCATCATAGCAATGTGGACTTGGTAGTGATTCCTCAGCTTTGGTGATCGAAAGCATTTATATTTACTCTAGAAAACTAAACGAAAATGACTGAAATGAATAAAGAAAACTAACAAATACGGATAGCTATAAATAAATACGCAAAGAAATAATAACAGTATAATCATAGGGAATGGCCATTGCAAGGACTGTTTTCTTAGTTTATACATACACACACATATGTACATACGTATTTGTATATGTTTATATATATATATATATATATATATATAGTATATATTATATATATATATATATATATATATACATATACTTAGAAAACGAGTAAAAATACCAATGAAATTCCTCCGATACTTGTCAATACCTTTGTTTAGCAGAGAGAGAGAGAGAGAGAGAGAGAGAGAGAGAGAGAGAGAGAGAGAGAGAGAGAGAGTAATATTTCCCGTCTTCCTTACCAAGTTTAATCTTTTCTTTCGAAGGAATCCTAACCCCATTAGGTCTTTCTGCGGAAGAAGTTCAGCTAATCCCAAACGATCTCATAAAATGAAGGGGATTTTCTTTTAATTAACCTCATTTTCAGTCCGGAATGATTAGAAATTCTTCGACACGGACAGCAGAGAGACGGAAGGATCAACGCTACGGAAACTTTGCTCAATCTTGCCCTGGATCAAGTCTGTCTTGCATCCAAGGAGGTCGATGTTTTTAAAGGGCAAGAAATTTCATGTGAATTTAATTTATGAAATGTAACTGTTCGTATTACATCTGCTGACGTGTCAATCCTTCTGCGTTATGGCCGATGCTCTAAATTTTGCTAAGTAGACGATGAAAGTAAAGTAGGAGTGTCATGGGGCTTCGGTAATACAATATTCTCCAAGTATCAACGTCAATCACTTACCCTCTTCACACAATCATCACTAAACAGGAAAATCGAATGGTTATAAAAATAAAGCAAAAGACGATACGCAGATAACAGATGAAGAATGCAAACACTAAAATCAAGATGCACACACATTAGATCTAAGTATAACGAGAAGGAAAGAAAGGCTACAATCTGCTATGTCTGCGTACTTGAGAAAATACGTTACACTTTGTCGTTTGGCTTCGTCTTCATCAATTTCTCTCAATAATCAAGTAAAAACACCACCTATCACGAACTGAATGTAGTTCATGGTTGTTTGGTCTGTGTGCATGGATATGACACAGACCTTGAAGGGGGAGGGGGAAGAGTAGGGCTTCCTATGGTTCGGTGGTCATGTACACTGATCCTGCCAGACTTCGAGGCCGTGTCTAAAAAACTAACAACAATGGTAATAGATTTTCAATGTATTGTGCCATAATTACTTTAGCCTTCCAAAAACACTCATAAAATATCTATTTGCTGCTGTAAGGGCATCGAGCATGAAAGCAAAGCCTTCACTTAACGACTAAGTAACTGTCTCCACCAGTACTGAAAGGTTTCTTATACACATCTTAAAGACTCAGACCATTTCATAGTACTCTCAAGCTTTCGTGTCAAACCTCCGGTAAAATGTAATAAAAAAAAATCTTATGAATCAATATTCAATTATGACAAAATCCACCGAATCTTTACAGTCAATGGGAAACGCGAAAAATTTCAGCGCTAACACAAAATCCACTAAAATGAGAACCACTCCGACAAAAGGATGTTCTGGGTCAGTAATAACTAACACGAAAACCGGAAACCTATTTTCAGCAGTGTGCTTCCAATGCACACACGAGAGAGAGAGAGAGAGAGAGAGAGAGAGAGAGAAGAGAGAGAGAGAGAGTCATTATTATCTGAGTAAGAGCGCGAGAGAGATGGGCTTCGGGGAGCCATTGTGTGTCTCCTCCAAGAGCGCGATATTTGGCCTTCGGGTCGAATGGAGTAAAACAATAGGGATCCCTCCGGGGAGCTTTTGGTGGTATGCCAAACCCAATACCAAAAAAGATCCCGGCAAATTTCACTTGCGCGAGGAGGTACGAAGGAGGGGTAGGGGGTAGGGGTAGATGAGGTATATATACCAAAAAAAGAAAAAAAAAAAGGGGGGGAGGGGGGTCAACCATAGCGGATAGAATGCACTAGCGTGTAATCCCACTCATTGCATACTGCATTTGAATGCCAGGTGAAAGAGAAGCCATAAACCTGATAATGTCATAAACGATGTGAGAATGTTGGGAAAAATGGCGAAAACTTTCCAACTCGGGAATGGAAATGGAGTTTTTCGCAACCCGTGAGCAGTCTATTGGAGGCTTTAAAACTCCAGATGAAAACCAAGTTGTAAAAGACATTTCTTCTGCAAAGGAGAAGAACTAAAAAAAAATATATCATTTTCTAAAGGGAAAAATATCAGAGTTGAGTTGCACGATTCAGAAAAAAAGAGGAATAACAGAATATTCTTTGCGAAGTAATACGCAGTATTGACTTCTAGACAAATCTATTCTTTTTCTGAAGTAACAATTGCGAAGTATCAGAATAAATGAATGTAACTTCCCGAGTGCATCTTTTGCATTTATATGAATATGCTACCAAAGAGCAACAAATAAATGAAACAATCGCACATGCAGACACACACACACACACACACACACACACAATATATATATATACACACATATATATTATATATATATATATATATATATATTATATATGTATATATAAATATATATATAATATATATATATATTATATATATTGTGCAAAAATCCAATTTTTAAAGTTGTCATGAATAAATCATTGATATGACTCCAGGAAAAAAAAGTTAATTTTGCAAGATTAAGCCCATAATTACTCGGTCATCCTGAAGATCTACATCAGCTTTAAACTAACAAAAGAAGAAAGAATAAAAAACTTGAATGTAATAAAGGAACAAGAAAGCTCATTTTCGTATTTTTGTCCTCAATTCACAAATGAATTAAGGACAAAAAATGCGACAATGTATTGAGACAAAAAAAAATTAAAACCGATAAAATTGCAGTCCTCAACTCTGAATTTGAAAATATGCATGTTCATGAATAAATTCAATTACATAATTAAATTATGGCCATCATCATATCGATAAATAGCTGCCTCATTACCATTCTGGGAGAGAGAGAGAGAGAGAGAGAGAGAGGAGAGAGAGAGAGAGAGAGAGAGAGAGAGAGAGAGATTTCTCCGCCTTCGTTTCTCAGAGCAAAAATTGCATTTTCTAGGACGATGACCAGTGCCACTGGAACGTCATTTCATGACGCTGAAGAATTCAATCAATTTTCCCAGGGAGTTTTTAAAAACACCAACTCACTTGTCGTGCAATAGAACGATCCTGCATTCACTCCGGTTTTTACTCCTAACAACGGGTTGACGGATTGGTTTATATATAATGGAGTCGCAGCAACATATAAGTGGAGACAACGTTTGCTGTCTTGAACGCATGATTATTTTAGCCTGCAAGCTCTCGGCAGGAAAGAGATTTCAGTAAATCTAAAAACTATATTATAGACATCTACCTGCTCATTATCCTTCCCCTGATATTTTTTTTATTTTTCTTTTTATATCTTCCAGGTTCTTACTGTTCATCATCCTAGCTCTTTTTCTATGGATAAAGTTTCATATAGCATTCTATCTAGTTTTATCTATTCAGCCATCAACGTTTTCCATCTATAGAGCTTTATCTACTCATTCATCTATAGGATTGCTGTCCATAAATTCTTATCTATTTATAAAGTTTTATGGGCAATCCTTCAGTGTAGAGGTCCAAATTCACCGCTCCCTTGAGTCTGTTTGTTTTTTTCATTCCTATTTTCAGTTTCTTCTTCTATTTGCTAAAATATGAACAGTTTATCTGCTTACAGAAGCAGCGATTGTAAACAAGCAAAGGGAATAACCAGGAACCGGGTAGGAACCTGGCACGGGCTCTTGATCCTAAACAGCCACTTTTTGATCAATCTGATAAAACGAGTAGAGATTTACGATGTTCTCACATTTCTACAGGTCCGTACTATCCCCCTTATATTTTTGTGTTTATTTACGTACCCCATTTATTCCCCTTCTTTTATTTACAATCTCTTCTTCTGTAAATATATAAACTTGACATTTTTTTATTATTTTCCATGATTCAATAAATATTTGATAAATCTGTGTGCTGATCTTGACTTTACGCAATGCAGTTAATTTGGACCCGTAAACTGCAGGATTACCGTTTTATGTTTCCATCCATCTGGTTTTATAGTTATAACGCTCTACGATTCACCCAACTATCGCACTTTAGCTAATTTCCAGTTTTACAGTTTTAGATGGGAAACCCAACGGAGAACACTCGTCTTCAGATAGGAAATTAAACGGAAAACACTCGTCTTGAGACGGGAAACCCAACGGAAAACACTCGTCCGTATATTAAAATTGAGATCACAATAGGACTATGAGTCAAAATCCTACTTTCAACAAAGATAATGGCAAACTGTGATGAAACTCGTGACAGGGAATGCATTTTTGCGTCGTCTGTAAAATCAAAACGAAAAAAGGAGAGTTCGCATAATGTAAAACGATGCCAGAAGGAAGTAAAAAAGGGCTTTGCTTCTTAAGAGACCGAGAGCAGCAACTCCTCAAGAGCACGGAATGGCCATCCAGTCGTTACTATGGAATAAAATACACGGGAAATGAGCGAATGATAGAGAACTACTACAATTACGGCCGATGATAAATGCAACTTTAAAATGCTAATTTGGTATCCCCCACAGGACCCGGGGAAATGCCAAAAGAGAAGTTATAAAAACTCTGCTACTGATGCGAGGAACAAATGATTACCACTTTGAAATAAAAGATCGGAGGAATGGGAAATGAATAGACAGAGACAGAAAAAGAGTGAAGATGATTGCACTAACTGCGGAATAATGACGAAAGGAGAAAAGCGAGATGATGAGGGCTCGATGGAAATGATGAATCACAGGGATTGGGCCACATTTGAGCGACCGTCGCCTGTTTAATTAGCCATATTGAGGGGAGGAAGAAGAGGAGAGGGTGGCGCCCGTGAGGGAAGAGTAGAGGGAATGGGGGAGGGGGGGGGAGGGGGGGGGGGGAAGCAAGGAAAGGCGAGAATAAGAGGGGGAAAGTAGTGGGAGGGGCCGAAAGGGCGGAGCCACACTGTCAACCGGTGACGTCACCATTGTCAGCCAAACACTACCCACCAGAAGGTTGTTATTGTGAGGGGAAAAAGCCACCCATCATCAAGTGGCGACATTGTCCCGCAACCCTTCACTGGGTGTATTGTGCGGCGATTTGGTAAGGCCAGTTAAGGCTTTCCTCGCCGTCAGTTCAGTTTGGTCGGCACTGCATGGGTCGTTCATCACTTGGTAGCATTATCGAATGACCCTTATCAGCCGGAGGTGATACATCACGTGCCAAATGCCCGATGGAATTTTCATTGAGTGACCGCAATGCCAAGTGCCAGCCGACCCACTCCGCGTGACAGATGGGACGCACCTCTTCTAAGAAGAGGAGCTGCTGCCCACACCAACTGATCTAACTATGCATAGGAAAACTTATTTTGCTACACAAAGATAAACCATTTTCACAAAACATAGAATAAACAAAATCATTTTAATACACAACACTGCGATTCTACTATACACAGTCACTATACAGTCGAAAGAATTAATTATACAAAAGCGTTTCATATGACCTATCTGCACGCAAGAAATAACATCAAGAATATGAATAAGGTATAAATTTCATGTAAAATTGCCCTTTGCATAAATAATTGACCTTTTAACGAATCCTCCTGTTATATCCTCAATACATCTCTGATAAGGCACCACCTCTTTTTGTCAAATGTAGAGAACAGACTGTGAACCGATATTCAGTATGACCTAACTGGTCAAAATAAACATATGCCACAGCAGCTGAATAATCTTGTAAACACAGGTGAGCAATGTAACCAAGTCATCTAAACTTAAATTCAAGAAAATGTAAATCACGTCCCAAATAATCCTTAAGTACTAAAAGTTTACGATATCCAAAATGACAGTTCGGTACAAAATATCTTGTCGCATAGAAAATGTAAGTATCAAGTTACGAATCAACAGCAAACCATTCCGTCCTACAAAGAAGGTAGGATCCAGTTTCCTAACACAGGATCCACAAAGACTGACCACATTCTCTAAAACGTCATACACATGGGGTACGAACCAGTCTCCCAAAACAGGGCCCCGAGAGAGTTTATGATCCAGTTTCCAAAAGGCAGGAAGCAAAGAGAATAAAATCTCATTTCCAAAAAACATCGCCGCAAGAAGTACATCCCAATTTCCAAACACATAATCCGCAGGGAGTATGATTCAATTAAAAAAATGAGACCTACAGACAATATGAAGCAGTTCCAAAAAACGTGGCGCTCCAGTAAAAAGAGAGAAAATGTTTCTCAGATGCACAAGATTATTTTGGAGTTGATGTTTCTAGCTGGAATTTCTAAATTGGAGGAGGGCACGGTCACGCCAACTCCGCTGACCTCTGTAGTCGTGAAACAAGACACAAAATGCAGCGGCCAATCTAGATAGCCTTGTTCTATTTGTCCAACAAGATTTGCTCCAACTAACACATCTCTCTCTCTCTCTCTCTCTCTCTCTCTCTCTCTCTCTCTCTCTCTCTCTCTCTCTTCCCCTTAACGCCACTTGGCAAACTAAATTCGTCGTCAGGAACACTTAATTTTTTTTTTTTTTTTTTTTTTTGTAGCGTCTTCGATAATGAGTAATGGATTCAGGAGAAATGGATAGCAATGTTATACGGGTCTGAGGCTTGCGGCCTCATCTTTGTGTGTGTGCGTGTGTGTATAGAGTATATATATATATATATATATATTATATATATATATATATATATATATATATGTATATATATATATATATACTATATATATATATATATCATATATATATTCATATATGTGTGTGTGTGTGTGTGTGTGTGTGTGTGTGTGTGTAGTGTATAAATAAAAAATATCCTAACTTCTAATCCAAGAGCAAATAGTCTAATAGTACATTACGGATCAGGGGAAAAGACAACTCACCAGCGCCGACAAACACGCAACAAATCTTACTGTAAAATCTAGATAAAAAGTAATAAAAATGCGAGTAAAAAATGTAGCGAAAAACAGCGAAAAAGAAATTATACCATTGTTCTGTGAAATTCTTTGTCCTATTTTGAAAAAAAGAATTTGGTTTGCTAATTCAGCTACTATTTTTACCCGGAAAAATAAGCGTATTCATCCGATTATTGATAAAACAATGATGTAAATGAATTATGCTCCCTACACTCGACGAATCCACATTATACATGAAATGTGCACTGCCAGAAAATGAAATATCGTGTCCAATATTTGAAAGTATAAAGAATATGGAAACTCGTGTCCAATATTTGAAAGTATAAAGAATATGGAATATTCCTGTGTCATTAGCATGCATATATATATATATATATATATATGTATTATCTATAATATTATATATATATATATATATATTAGAAATCTCTGCAACCACCCTCATTTATAGGAAACTGCTTATAGTAAAAATATTTTTTCAAATAAAACATGAAACGAACAAAGCAAAATAACAGGGAAACCTGACCACCAACAAAAATCCATAAAAAAGAAAACATATGAAATATGCACAAAAGCATCACTCGAGTCAAGAGTACATTTTTCATTCACCAAAGCCTCCTTTGACGCACAAAGGAAAATAAGAGGCAAAGCTACTGAGACAGACGGACAAACGACGGCCGCTTACCTAGTTAACTGAAAATAAGTGCAAAAAAAATTATCATAAAAATGTTCATAATTCGAAGAGAATTCTCATTCGTCAGCTACCCCACGGCGCTCAGTCCGAGTAAAAATTGGAAAACAGCGGAGAAAAAGCAAATCAGATTTTCCACCTGCGAGAGAGAGAGAGAGAGAGAGAGAGAGAGAGAGAGAGAGAGAGAGAGAGTAAAAAATATACCACAGGCTCATAAGCCTGAAAAGCTAACCTCATTAAATCATTATCATTAAGACTAAAATTTTTTGCAAAAGATTTCAGGTTTTGTAAGTGCTCATGGAGACGGATCTCCTTAGCATAATTTTGTCATTTTTCCCTGTGAATTATTTATATATATTTTTTCTTTTAGTATGTCACAGGTCACTCTGCTATATTTTCCCTTTTGCTGTTAGACGTTCATGGTGGATAGTTCACAGACAAAGGAATGGATAACTTTCATACTTGAGGGTTTGGAAGGAGACGTATACTTCAATATAAGAATGAGGTGTATTAATGACCTCAATAAGCAAATACATTAGAATCAGAATAAATTTTTTTCGTGGAATGCATACGGCACATATTTCAATACCTCTCTGGCACGGCAGATTATGTACCATCATCCTTTATATATTGGTTAGAATTAAAATAAATACATTAATTCTTTATCATCAACTTTTTTTGAGCTATAAAATTGAGATACTTTTCTTTACTGTAAAGATACCGAAGGTGTCACTGACCGCACTGACACAGTTATTGCACCTTCACATAACACAATCTCGAGATAGCTAGCACCAAGAATATTTAATGTCTGCCCAGTACCTCTGTTTTCCCTTGTTTTTGTGAAGACTCATACACAAGCCAACCAGTGTCAATGCTCACCTACAGTCATGCTGTGAATCCCGAATCAATCCAGACGAACAACCCTTTTTCTGTGAATGCTTATCTTCATAACAGACGAAGTCTCCGAAATCCACAGAACCTCGTCCTAAACACCCTCATGTGGGAGATTTTCACGTCCACCATACAATGCTCTCGAATTCACTAAGACATATCTGTCGGATCAAGATTTTTACTCTGAACATTCCAAAGGATTACACCTTATTTTCTCGTGATCTGAACTTTGTGAGAACCCGTATCACTGATGTCATAACTTGAAGGTGAATAGTTCATTCAAAAACATTAGTTTTTTCTTCAAGCAAACCATGGTTGGAGTGCTGTGCTTCAGCAATACAAGCAGAACAGGTGCGTTAATCCTAACTGGATTCTCGTGGTAAACATACTTGGATAACTTTATCAGTTTAAAACACAAGAGTTCTGTATGGCAAAAGTCATCTGATTAAACAAATGAAACCAAACTCTCTTTTTCTTATTTTTATTTCAAGTTTCTATCCTGGGCTTATGTAGAGCTCGTGCGAATTAAATTGTCACTTCTCGTTCTTGGACGGCACTACTATCTTCCAGATAAAGCTACCTTTTCAAGTGCATTCTTTCCACAACTATTCCCTGGAGGGGAAGATCCGAGGTCTCCTTTTTCCTAAGGCAGCTCTTACCTTTAAAAGTCCATACCATGAGCAAGGCTGAGATACCGAGATAATCCTGTTCGGTTACTCCAGAGGCCATTTCCCAATAATTCCTAAGCTTTACTAGAGAATCTTCTAGAATTGCTGGAGCAATCCTCAGAGCTCCACATCAACATTTTGACGGTTTCAGCAGATGGTTTTTGAATTCATTAAAAAATTATATGAATTAAACTGATAAGAAGGCAGAAATCTCCTTATCTAATTCCACAATATTTCCAGTCAACGACAAAATAAATATTAAAGCTATTCTTTTTGTTTGACAGCAGTTTTTTTCTTTCTTTTTTTCTTTTATAGAAAGGAGGGATGCAGTGCCGTGAGTGGTGGTTTGACTTTCGTTGTGCCTATCAAAGTCGTATTTTACTGTCAGTTTCGTAGAGTTTTCTTCAATGTTGTCGAAATTTTTCAAGATCAATTTAATCCATCTTGATTTCGTTTTAATGTTGGGTTTGCCTTATCGTAACACTACTGTCTCGTACCTCTAGGCTACTTCAGTCACTGGATTACCTAACACTTAATAGAATGCGTTTAGCCTCTTCCAGTGGTTGATGTTTGGAAAATAATGCGGCTACCTGCGCCTTTCCAGCTCAGAACTTACGGATTCTTTTTCTTCCTACGCATTCCTGTGGCCTTTGACATTTTTTCCAACTGGTAAGGCAGACTGTACTTACTGGAGCTTATAATATAAGATAAAATTCTGTGTATCTAATGATTAGAGTATGATTTTTGAAACTGCCTCTCTAGTGTTCTACTTTGTTTTTCATTTTCATGGCACACAAACGTTATGATTCAATAATACACGGGCTCCCAAATACATACACATACAATATATATATATATATATATATATATATTATATATATACGTATATATATATATATACTATATATATATATATATATATATATAATATATATATATAGAGAGAGAGAGAGAGAGAGAGAGAGAGAGAGAGAGAGAGACGAGAGAGAGAGAGAGAGAGAGAGAGAGCAGGCTAAATCAGGATACTTGACAAAGTTAATGCAATACCTATCCTTGTAATTCTCCGAAAATGTCAATCCTACTCAGATTGGATTGCCATGCTCGAAAGAAACGAAAAATTCTAAAGTTAGAACTCATTCGGCAAAAATGATTCACATATATAACGAAGTATTTAAATCACGAAAAATTATTGCTTCGTCAGGTCATATCAAACCATGAAAATTAAATCTACATATCCTGGTAACTAACTAATAAAATGTACGCTATTTAATCATTTCATATTTACCGTGCAGCAAACAAAAATGATCCCAGGATTTTCACGTGTTCAATTCAAATAATAGTTACTTCTAGAGATCGAAAGGTTCTTTTCGAAACTTAAACGTTTAGTAGGATTCCTGCGTAACAGGTATGTACCTTTGTTGACCATAATTATCGACGAATATAAAAGATCATACAGTCCTTAAATTAAATCGTCAATGTTATCAAGAAATAAAACCTGTCATAGCTCATATAAAACAATTGAAAACCATTGAAAAAATGACATGTACAAAATCATATGAAACTTAATTTGTTTACAAAACCGAAAGAATTACGAAAAGGAAATGAAAAGAAAGGACAGAAGGAGGAATGAAACTCTCGCTTACATAGTCGCTTTATAAACGTCGGTTGTTGTTCCCGTAATTGAAAAATGGCTTGACTTCTTTGGCCTTTTGATTACGATACCTTTTTTTTTTCTTTTCTTTTTTTCGAACACCTGATACATACGCCAGGCTTCTATTCTGCTTCCCTTTACTCACGTGTTATGTTTGTGCCTCTCTCTCTCTCTCTCTCTCTCTCTCTCTCTCTCTCTCTCTCCTGCACCGTGCAAAAATCTGCAAGTCTTCTTTTTTTCTCTCTCCCAATCCGATCAAAAGTTTGCAAGTGAAATAAAGAGAAAGAGAACAAGAGAAAATAGCAGAGAAATAGTCAATTTCCCATTACATGAAAAAAAGAGGACTTACAGGTAATCCAGATCTGAAAGCGAAAAAAAAGAAAAAAAATCTATCCAAGGCTTCTACTCTCTTCAGTTTCAAATCGGATTATTCGTTTATTATTATACAACTTGTTAAAGGTTGTTATCCGTTTTTCTTCCTCTCTTTCTTTATCAATTTCCTCTTCCCTTAAACGACCATCCCCCTTAATACTCACTCTCTTCCCCCATGCTCTACAAAACAGCTCTTATTTTTCTTATAATTCCTTCTCGTTATCATACTCATTCATTTGTTTTATTGAGTATGGCGTTGTTTGTTAGTTTATTTATCTATCTATCTATCTCTCTTCTCTCTCTCTCTCTCTCACTCTCTCTCTCTCTCAAGCCTTTGAGACATCCTAATCCTTGTAACTCTCTCTCTCTCTCACACACACACACACACACAGATTGTACGAAATTTACAAGTGAAATTGTATCCACAAGAAAAGTAAAAACAGCAACAATATTAAGAAGGAAAATATATGCTATAGAATCTGCACGAACACGGCTGGAATAAAAATTCCGAATTCCTGATGAAATCCCGAGACTCGTGAAATCTTTCGAAGGCGAGACGAAACACTGACACTCGCAAATCTGTCATCAAAACTCATATACCAGACACCTATCAGTAAAACAGTCAGTCTGACCGCCGAATTTAATATTAAACCCTTCATTGCAGAGATTCTCTTGCAACCGGGCAAGAGTCAGGTTTCGGGATTTTGAACAAATGTTTCAACAGATTTATAAATACCGATCGGTAATGACATATCTTTAGCACGTTAAGTGTGTCGAAAATAACACGTATAATTTTTATTCAGATTTTGCGCATAGAAGGGCTTGAAGGCCATGTGAATGAGATAAACATAAATCTGGGACAAAAATCCGACATATTAAACGATCACCGGAGAAAATGCTTGAGTTTCCCTCACAGTGCATGCATCAGACAGTCGTTTTCTGTCCGAGTTTCCAAGTATCAACATGAAGGTAAATATTACTATTCATAGCTGGCAAGACTTGTTCCACTTCAGATTACGATGCAATGAATCATAAAATAGCCATAACATCGTAAACATCAGTACTTGCATATATATATATATATATATATATATATATATATATATATATATATATATATATATATATATATATATATATATATAAAAATAAATAAATAAAGGTTTTTGCCACGAAGGAAAAAATGAAAAAAGCGAGATAGCAAAGTACTTTCGGTCCTGTTCGGACCCTTTACTGAGACAAAGGGTCCGAACAGGACCGAAGGTACTTGGCTATCTCGTTTTTTATTTTTTCCTTCGTGGAAAAAAAAAACCTTTATTTATACATAGCATCACGTTTTATATACTTCGTGATCAAGTTATTCATATATATATATATATCTATATTATATCATATAATATATATATATATATATATATATACTATATGAAAGGGAAAAATATTGTTACAACAGAATTCCACCTAATAAAAGAAGCCCTTAAAAAAGCCAAAATATAGATGAGAACAGTTACAGAAAAAGAGGTATTTATGCCTATTGATTTCTTGGTATAAATACCGCCTTTTTCTTTAAATGTTTTCAATTATTACCTACCTGAAGAGAGACAGCACGGTCTCTAAAATATAGTACTTATTTACTATATTTTGGCGTTTTATGGCCTCCTTTTATTATATATATATATATATATATATATATATATATATATATATAATATATATATATATATATATATATATATATATATATATATATATATATATATATATATATATATATATATAGATAGATAGATATATATTATATATATATATATATATTATATATATATAAACTTGTACATACGTAAGACTAACATACATACACACACATATATATACATATATGCTCGTGCATTTACTTACGTGGATTGACCTCACAAGAGGCCGCAAGCGCCTATGCATTAACAAATGTAAATATGCACGCCTACACGTCCGTGCATCCACACATATAGTGAGGACCATGCAAAACTGGATCCCAGATTCGAAAAAAAAAAAAAAAAGAAGAAAATTCAAAATCTAATAAATTAACGATGGGTCGTTTTCAAAGTCATGGAATAGGATGAAAGCCTCCGAGGGGGAACCAAACGGAAATGCCTGACACTCAGTCATATTGGGGGGGAAGAAAAAAAATGTCCCTTTGATCCTTGGGCGACACAGGGCGGCGTTGCTGCCTGACACTCTGCTCGTCGTCGTAGGGTAAGCATTGTGACGATCGGAGCAAGGATAAGCTCTTTTGTTAATGGAAGAAAAAGCTTTCACCATTATCACCACCGCCGTCACAGTCCCTTTACGACGTTAGACGCGGACGACAGAGCCTTCAGTTAATGGAAATACCCGACAGTAAATGGAAAGACTCAGACGGTGGAAATACCTTTCTGCAAATGGAAGCTATACCCCATCAGTAAAAATAGAGGTAGTCTTCAGTCGACAGAAAAACCATTCAATAAACGAATTATCCCCACAGCCAACAGAGACAACCTTCAGTGAAGGGAAAAATGTTCATTTTAAGAAAATATTCCTCAATCATAAAAAACACCCTTGAGTAAATGAAAAAAAAAAAAAAAAAACTCCAGTAAAATGAAATAGTCCTTCGTCTTTCAAAATACCTTGCAATAAATGGAAAAGCCTTCAATAAAAGGAATGAATCCTCAGTCTACAAGAATATTGTTCATGAAATTCAGGCAGTCTATCGTTTCGATAACGAAGTTATCTCTCTGTGTGGAAAACAGAAGCTCTATTCCATGTTTAATATATATATATATATATATATATATATATATATATATATATATATATATATATATATATATCAAATCGTAATTTCATGAATGTTATTCTTGTCCTAAACTGATCTACCAAAGTTTTTAGTCTTTTATACCTTTGCGTTATATTTAAAAATGAATGGGATCTATTCGAACAAGTATATTCATCATCACTTTTAACATACTTAGGATAAGTTCAGTGAAAATTTTTTTTTATCGAAATGTCATCCTCATAATCTTCTGTGTTTGTGCGAGAGAGAAGAGAGAGAGAGAGAGAGGGGGGGGGAAATGAGAGAGAGAGAGAGAGAGAGAGAGAGAGAGAGAGAGAGAGAGAGAGAGAGAGAGAGAGAGAGTTATTAGTCCTTTAACAATATGTTCATTATTTCGCTCAAATGTTAACGTTCAATAATAATAACATTTATAAAATACAAGAATAATAATATGCACTATTCGGGAACAATTTACGAGGAAAAAAAGCTGAATTGTATTTCAGAACGATTGAAAAAAATCAAAATAAATAACCAGTACAACATTTCCCTT
>NC_061087.1:1701443-1733943 GCF_015104395.2 Macrobrachium nipponense
AAAAAAAAAAAAAATAAGAAGAAAAAAAACTGCTTGAAAACGAAAAGTCGCTTCAGGCAAGCCAGAGTTGCAGGAACCGTCGTCACCCGCGTCAAGCAAGAGAAGACCCTAATTGACTGACAACGAAACTCCCTAATGACTCGTCATCTGTTTACCAACTTTTACATTGCTAATTAAGAAAACGGAAGTGGACGCCTCTCCGATTTATCCTGCCAATCATGCCTTAAAGGTCGTGGCAATGTGCGCGAAGCAATAATAAAATTTAAAATTAGTAATAATAATAATAATAATAATAATAATAATAATAATAATAATAATAATAATAATAATATAATCAAGAAATAGAGCGAAACGTTTATTACCTAAAGTTTGCTGCACCATGCTCAATCATATGACAAGTAAATAAAATAAGACGGTAAAACCCCAACAAAATCTAGAAACAATTCAGAAATACCGGCGACTCTCCACTCACAAGGATTACCACACCATGAACTTTTCAGGAGCCGAGACCAGGGGAAGGCAGAATCGTCTGACGAGATACAATTGAACACATACTCTATCTGGGAAGCGGGGAAGACGTCCGTGTCATGACGATGTTAACATATTGAAAACCGAATATAATCACGGGAACAAGCTCTCGAAAACGGACCGTGCGAAACAAATTTTGAACCCGTTGTGAAAAAACAATGACATCAGCAATGCTTAAGGTGAAGGACGGTACAGTTTTCTTTTATCCTCATTGTCAAATCAGAAGTAAGGCTATGTGTTATAATGGCAGTAATATCTTGCAGCCTTTGTGTATAATCTTATTAATGTTGTTAAGTATATCCTAATTTTGGAACACATAACAGTGGGCAGAATCTATGTGAATGTCAATGACAGTACATATGCTGCGTATATCCATATTATGTAAGTTTATATGCACGTGTATTCTCTTTTACTTTCTATGTCGTATCCGACAATTCAGAGCGAAATTTTTAAGACGCCAAAGCTTCTAGAACATGTGACCTTTTAGAAGTTCGAAGAATAATCCCATTAAACCCAATGAAGTTCGGTGCTTTTCAGCAATGGGCCAATGTTATTTCCAGCACAAAGAAGGAGCTCTTTTACCTCAGCTTTTATCAATATACATCTTTCCTTCAGGAGGAGAATGGATGTGATTTATGGCTGGCAAATATGAGGTTCAAGTTTAAAATTCATTGAAATGGAATTCTTAAAGCTTGTAAAAAGAAGTGAACGGTACGCATGTAAATTAGGAACCAACTTTCTCTGCGGTGGAATTGATTCACGTATTATTATCCTACCTCGATCTCTAAAATTGATACTGCACACTCTTGTAATTTTCTCTCTCTTTCTCTCCAAGTTATAATCCATACCACCAATCCTAAACATGGAAAAGAGGCGTTATTCTTATCGTTTCCGACGTGCAGGAATGCCGGCATTGCAATGAAAGGCAAACGGAAAGCACACGTATCGGACCGAGATTTATCCGTGTACAGAAACTATAAGTTAATAAATACTAGACTGGGAATCAATCGGTAGCCATAGTTATTTTCTCACCAAACTTTCCTGACAGTACATACATATTACATTCATTCATGCATACATCTGTCTAAACGATTCTTCTTGTCCTCTGTTCACGGCTGCAGAAATGAGGTTAACAATAACAAGACAAGTCTTTGGCATCCTTATTAGAGCCTATTACATGACGGAGCTAACAACGACCCGAATGTCTTGATTTACAGCAATACGATACAACTGATTCTTTGTGAGTCTGCTTTCGTGTGACATATAGATTGAAGTATTTATTCATTTCCGCACAATGGAGTCATAATTGCGATGGACAAGACACCAAATGAAGATATACCAGAACCGTCACAGAACAAACACATCGGTAATGAATAATGAACAAGGCATCTCAAATGAATAAATAAAAATATCTATCTATCGAGACAAAGTCAGTCAAAAATGAATAATAGCTTTCCTTTATGCATAATAAAACTGACAGTCCTTCACTTTGCAGCACAAGAAATGTCATTAATCACTTATATGGAAAAGTGTATCAGACGGGCACTTAAACTATAAAATCTACCATATCAAATTCACTTATTATTGAATGACCCTTTCCGTCATTTAGTTCTTTCAGGAAACGGAGTCATGACATTCTACAATTTGATATCAACTATTTACACGCCCAGTTTTTACTCCATAAGGTTTTTTTCTTTTTTCTTTTTTAGATGCTCGTCACCTGATACTACATTATTGTACTGAACGTAGCACCGGGTATTCAACTGTCTGCATCACTAATAATAATAATAATAATAATAATAATAATAATAATAATAATAATAATAATAATATTAATAGAGCTCAACGTTATATAAAAGTACAGACTGCAGATACATTGGAAAACTACCAAATAAATCAGGAAGAAAAAAAAAATGTCGTGAAAACTAAACAAATAATCAAATAACTGTAAACATCTTGGTTATGGCGACCATCGTACTAAGTATCTTAATCATTTTCAGTCACAGTCTTGTTTATTTATATTTAATAAACACCTTCTCTTTTCAAACATCCATTAGTATATATTACTTCACTCTCCATCTTCTTCAATATCTGAAAAATCAATTCAATCAAAGGCTACATAAAAACAGCGAATAGGCAAATCATCAGCTTTACAACAACAAGGCGTGATTCGACCTTCAGCTAACTCGGGGCACGTATTAAAATCTACAGTCAAATAAAGCTCTGCTTCATCAACGAAAATTAAAATAAATACGTTATATTTTATTAGAAATCATTGTTCTGTATGTTTAGCATGCACATTATCTATTTTTGCCATTTTCATTCTAATAAATAAGTCATCTATATTCCCTACCCTAAAATCCCTGTATCTTTCACTCGACGCTAAACAACTTTTCAGACCTTTTCAGCCTCTTCCATAGGGCTTTCCTATCACCCACAAGAACAACAACATAGTAGTTTGTAGGTTTACTCCCCGAGTAAGCGAAAATCGCAGCAGCAACAACAACAACAACACTACAAGTGCCAATCACTCTAATCATAAACTATTGACTTTGTCCATCCACAGCATTTTCCTTTTCATTCCCCGGCCCCCTCCCCCCCCCCCCCCCCACCCCAAAACCTCCACTACCCTAAAACACCCCATCCGATCTTCCACTTCCTCCTCCACCCACCCCTTCCCCTCCCCTTCTTGGTTCTGTCCCCCTACAATGGAAAATTATCCATGATTCATTCCTCCCTCATCCTCCCCGCTGGGGCCCTGACGCGGGAGATACAATTTCACCCTCCTTCTCACGCATATTACCCTATCTATCAAAACATCCATCAGCCAACCACACTATCTATCAAAATGGAGGAGAGCGCGTTCACAGACGCCCCCGCCGAGAGACGAAGAACCGCTCTTTCTTGAGGGCCCTGAGTTACTGGTCTCCGTGGCCTATTATAACTATCTTTTTTCCCTTGTCTAGCTTGATTGTCCTCTAAAACTATAAATGGCAATATAGGTGACTATGGAATTCATTAAATCACAGGCGAAATCAAATGTGTATATAAAACCATGTTGGAATACAAAGCAAGTTCCAGTGAAATAGAAACGCACCAACAACACAGATATATTTCCAAGATGGATACACAAAAATTTTTTGGCGAAACTTTTACCTAGCAAACATGCTCATTGTATCTAATCGACGATGAATTGACACGAACGTCTTAAAATTGGTAATAATAAAAACGCTAAATATCGCAGTAAAATAAAACTACTTCTCTTACCATCGAACAAGGAAATATTTGCATCGCAGCACATCTAACAGTTTTCCGCAATACTTAATTGTGCCCAATGAACGGCCATCTAAGTCAATCATAGGCGAATTAACCAATGAATGATGTGTATCCCAGGGCTGCCTCGTCTATCATGTGTCCAATGAATAGATAATCAATCAATTCCATTATTATTCATAAGTGATTTGGTGTTGCTATTAATGCAAGCAATACCAGCCACGAATTACAAACATGAGAACTGCTCTTTATTTCTGTGACCATTTCCAACTGGAATTATTTGCCAATGTGTTCGTCTAAGCCACCAGTTGTCTTATTGCAGATTCTTACGCTTTTAATTAAAAATTTTTTTCCTTTCCTTGCAAGCATTCTTAAATATATAACACGAGGCATTCTGCCTGTCACGGGTTACTGTTCACGCAATTAGGTGTTCCACAAATTGACATATCAAACGCGACAACTCCACAGTACTAAGCAAACCAAGTTGTAACCAAACGACATATATATATATACATATATATATATATATATATATATATATATATATATGTGTGTGTGTGTGTGTGTGTGTGTGTGTGTGTGTAATATTATATATTATATATATATATATATAGTTATATATATATATATTATATATATATATATTATATATATAAGAGAAACAACGAGACCACGTCTTGATAATGAGACAAAAGTAATTAGCATCTCATTATTTCACTTTTCCTTCCCGGCTACAAATTTGTTCGTATTTCATAACGTTTTTAACCGAATTCATAATTTAAAATTAAATATATATAAATATACATATTTACTTTCCTAGAAGAGTTGAAAAATAACCAACTGTCAAAGATAGCCTATGCTGTAGTGTTCATAAATTATTGAGTTATTTGTTCACTTTCATATTTTATCACTTAAAGTATGTCAAGAGGTCTCTAAGAATAAATTTACATCGCTCCTTGGCATCCAAAGAAAGCAGCTGATGTCGATAGACTTAGAAAAATAACTACAATATTTTACTACTCTCTGGCTGTGGATTTGTGGTCTCGTGGAAAAAAAAGAAAAAAAAAGAAAGCTGAATCACTGTATCACCGAAGAGTCGCCGTCTGGTGAAGATGCATCTGAGAGGTCACAGCATCGACAATGGCGTAATATGAGTGACTTTATGAAGACAATTCAACCTCTGGATGAATATCAACGATAAGAGACAACTTGATGAAAGTGAATTTTGAGAAAGTTATCTATCAGTCGTAATGTCTTCGACTTATCAGTCGAACTGAAGGAATTTCAACTCGGGAATATTTTTCAACTGCATGCACACAGGCCAAAGGAAACTGTGAAAAGGTCAAATGCGCCATTCATAATTCAGAAGAGAGACTCCCCTCCACTTACCTCTGTCTCTTCTGCCATGTAAGGAATTAAAAGCTAACAACTACAATTCGACGCAGGGCTGGGGGTCTTCACTCCAAGACACGGTTTTAATTGCTCTTCTAACTCTCCGTAGGCCGCGAAAAAATCTCTTTTCATCGCAGAGTTGAACTGGAATGACCCAAAAATTATTTGGTCGTCAATCTCGTATGTATATAATATATATATATTATATTATTATATTATATAATATATATATATATATACATACACATATATACATATATATATATATATATATATATATATATCATATATACATATATTATAATATTAATATATTATATATAATATATATATCTATATATAATATTTATTAATAAATATATATATATTATATATATTTATTAATAATATATTGTATAAAAATCAGAGTCAGATGTGAAACGTGGAAAATAATAACCGTAGACTTTAAAAGTCTAGCCCACTGTTCATAAGAATGATACCCCAGAAACCTTGGCATTTTTACCAACAGAAAATAATAATATAATAATAATAATAATAATAATAATAATAATAATAATAATAATAATATATTTTTACACTAGGCCGAGTACCCAAACATTTACTCTTAAAATGAAAGAATTCCAATGCTAAAAAACTTTTGGAGAAAAAATCTAGCACAATTAGCTCGGTATAGATATAGTGCCAAATAAGGAGCACAAATTACGCAGTTGGTAGCAGGAGTTTCGTGACCCCCCGCCCCCCCCCCCCTCACAAAAATAAAAAACACCCTCCCTGATACTCTGCTAACTAACAGACTCCTAGTCCTGGCAACAGGACTGACATCTAACAACATCATTACGTATATGAATAAAACCATATGGAATATCCAGAGGGCTGTTAATTTACACAACAAACTTCCAAAAAATAGAAGGCTCGTGTGTGAAGAAGGTAACATAAAAGGAAAGACAAAGGAAGACAGATACGAATATGCAGATTGTAACATCTATAACTGAGGCATACAACGATAAATAAATCTGTATAAAACAATAACGAAATAAATCGTGAAAAATTATTATTCAAAATTATATACTCTATATATATATATATAATATATAATATATACATATATATTTCATATATATACATATATATGCACATTCATACATACACATACATACATACATACACACACAGATATATATATATATATATATATATATATATATATATATATATATATATATATATATATATATATATATAGAGAGAGAAGAGAGAGAGAGAGAGAGAGAGAGAGAGAGAGCTACCCCATGAAAGTGAATATCTGAAAGGGGGGGGGAGGAAACTTCCTCCTCTTGCGTTTCCGATAACCATCTCATCCACAACTACAACCTTCACCAAGCACTGAACTCTCACCCTGAAAAAAGCCAATGAAATATAAAAATCTTAGTGCAGTACAACCTAAAAAGTCTTGGTGCAGCTGTCTCCCCTACATATCCTACAGAGGGGTCCCTTAAAGCCTCCAGAGAGAGAGAGAGAGAGAGAGAGAGAGAGAGAGAGGTTGGGGGGGGGCGGTTGAAAAGGGGGAAAAATCCAAACCATGTGGCCCTGACGCTTATGCACATGACTGACTTCAGTGAAGTAAGAGGCCCCGAAAACCTTTCTAATTCCATTTATCAGACGATGGCATTATCATCAATTCCCTTCTTTCATTCATTAGCAAAAGGAAGATAAGGAAAGAACATAATTATTCATGTGTTTACTCGTTCACTTTTCCCGCCCTCATTTATCAACAACGAGAAAAATCCGATCCCCGGCCTTATCAGCAAACACGCACACACAAACGTACAAACAGTCTCGAGGCGAGTGAGGCACGTCACTCTGTACGCTGGCAATGTTTAGTTATCCTCTTATTTACCTTCTTGATAATCAGGATGCTTGGGACGAAGAAAAGAAAAATAAAGCAGTTCTAAGTCCATGAACTCAATAGGACAAGTAAATATAATTATTCAAAACCATGAATACAAAAGTTGGGAATACGCAAACAATTTCCATAAAATGTTGGAATAATATTTGCATTTGAAATGATCCATTTCACTTTAAAACAATTACAAAATGTAGGTACGTTTCCACATTCAAATGATCTTATCCATTATTAAAATACAAGCAAAATGTTTAGATATGCTTTTTTCCACAATTACCACTTCCAAATATGAAAAATATGTAAATCAACAAATTGAGAGAGTATGAACAAAATCTACCAGAAATTGAGACAGGTTTCAATTGATATTTATTTTTCTTTGTCGCAAGCTTCGATTTAGCATGCATTGGATCATTTTAGTTGCAACATGAACGCATAATAGAATACTCTGTTTTTAACACATACACATGCCCGTACCTAGAGTATTTTGTGGGGGGGGGGGGGTCGTTTTTCCCAAAAATGAACCTTTTCTTCTATAAATGTCATAGCATATGTAGGTGTATACAATATGAAATACTTGAAAATACTATTTTAGTTATATTAAAAGAAAAATTGCGTATGCATTCTGTGCCCTTCTACCCGATCAGATGTTATTCAAACTACTGACTTTGGTTAACAGAATTTTTCTTATAATGTTGAAAGCTTGCATTGAAATTCAAGAATATTTCTTCAGTTTTATTAATTGATTCATTTCTTGTGTTAACGATAACATGCATATTACTTTATTTGTTGTTATCTTATATACTTTGATTAACGAAAAAACAATAATTATTCATTACTTTGTAAGTACAGTTCAATGAAAAGGATAGTCACAGAAAATATGGACTTCCAGAAATTTGGGGGGGGGGGGGGGGGGGGGGGGGGGAGGTCGATCGACCCCCCCAACCCCCACCTTCGGTACGGGCCTGATACATAAGGTAGGTATCTTAAGAAGTAACCATGAGAGACCGATATCCACTTGGCTAGTAGTAATCGGCTCTTCAGAAAATGAATCATATAGCACCAGCATAACTCAGCAAACCCATTCTTTGCAACATCCGTGACCTTCTTATCTGCTGATCAACGAAGTTAACCAAGTTTGGGTTTGATCAATACATGGAAGGGTGACCACATCGGTATGCAATGGATACATGTTATCTGCTCAGTCCGTAAGAGTAAGAGTTTGGGGCTCATATCCTCAAACGAAGAAGCAGACTTTAGATTAAAAGAATGATTTGAGCAGCAATGAGTTGGTGCTACAACGGCCTAAACAAATACAACTAAAAGCTGTGAAAGAACTTGAAACACTATGTATATATATATATATATATATATATATATAGTATGTATTATATATGTATATATATATATATGTATGTATGTATATATATATATATATATATATATATATATATATATATATATATATGTATTTGTGTGAAAAAGCTCGAGAAAAAAAACCTGTGACTAGAATGTGAGTAAAATTTACGAAAAGGAAAATTTAAAAGAACGAATAGAAAACGGAATAAAGTGCAACTTGTTACATTTAATTTCACCCCCTTATCTTTGTAAGACATGAGTTGTAAAAATGCGACGTTAATGATCTCAGCGAAAAATAACGATGGTGAGAGAGAGAGAGAGAGAGAGAGAGAGAGAGAATCATGATGTAGATGAGAAGAGATCTAGCATTAAGACACAATATAATGCGTTTAGTGCGTGAGAGAGAGAACATTAAGATAGTACGTTTGTATGCGTGTGAGAGAGATAGTAACACAGCGTCGGTTGGGGATGGGTGGGTGGGTGGGGTGGGGAGGGAGGAAGAAGTCTCATATAAATCTATATATCTTCGCTCAATACCTAATGGAGCGGAATCCCGGATAAGATTTGGACATGTTGTTAAGGCGAACACACGATTTAAAGGATTTCAGAAGGGATTTCCCGATGGCATTTTCTTTAAAAAAAAAAAAAGAAAGAAAGAAAAAAAAAGTCCTTCGCCTACCTTGTAGGAATGCGAGCGGCGTAACAGTTCACGGAAGACATCTAAAATAATGACGTAGGATTGAAGGATTCCTACGGGATAAGGTTGCAAGTTTCGGCGTACTCGGGGCTAAAGAAGGAGGTCGCGTTGGGGAATGACAGCGGAATGGAGGACTTCCACTGAGGCGGCTTTATTTCAGATAAGAGAAGGGGAGATTTAAGAGCCAGGTCCGGGTATTTCGAGGGGGAAGGAAGTATTCTGACGTTCCAGATACTCCATAGGTAGGAGGGGTGGGGTAGGTTCTTCAGGGTGGGATTACGGATATTTCAGGGGGAGCGACATATTCTTAAGGGAGGGTGAGAGGAATATATCAGATTGAAGGAAGGAATGGATACAAAGGAAGATATAATAGAGACGGTGCAGCAGACACGAGAAACTGAATAGTTAGGCTCGGATTTTTAGGAGAAGGGATATACTTTGGTGCTGCAGAGGAATCAATTTGTTGAGTGGAATGCATCGTATATAATGACGCGGAGGAAAGGGTATTTAAGGGCAGCATATACAATAATATTCGCCACAGAATTTTAGGACAGGGTTACGGGCTATTTTATGACAGGGTTATGGAATATTTTTGGAACAGGGTTATGGAATACTGAGGGGCAGGGTTATGGAATAATTTAGGACAGAGTTATGGAATATTTTAGGACAGGATTATAGAATACATTAGGACACGGTTAAGGAATATTTTAGGACATGGACATGGAATATTTTAGGACAGGGTTACGTAATATTTTAGGGCAGGGTTACGGAATATTTGCCGACGGAAAGAAGGAATATCTTTGGGCAAAGGAAATGATATTTTAGGATATGGCAGAAGGATACATTCGGCAAGGGAAAAAGTTCTTTCAAAGTAGAGAAACTGAGATATGTTATGAAAGCGAAAAGTGAATCTTTCAGGATCTAGGGATAAATTTTAGAAAAGCGGGGAGCGGGAAATATTTGAGCGCGCCAATAATATATTTTAGCGCTGGAGTAAAATTTGCTGATGGAGCTATTTCAGGGAGGATGGCAAGCTCGGGAAAAAGGTTATATTTTAATGAAAGATTTCAATGAAAGCTATTTCTGGAAAAAAAAATTCCACTAAATTTCTTCTCAAAACTAGTGTCAGTTATTCAGCAATGGATTTTCAAAGGGAGAAAAAGAAATGAAAAATATACAAATTTCTTTTTAACACAAAAATGAAAAGAATAATTTATTCAAGTTCATGAATAACATGCAAAATTTTTTTTTTAAATTTTGATAAAAAATAAAAGGATGCCAGATATTCCATCCTGAAAAAGAGAGAGAGAGAGAGAGAGAGAGAGAGAGAGAGAGAGAGAGAGAGAGAGAGAAATACGATCACAACCACGATGGGAGGAGTGTCATAAAAAAATCACTTTTTTTTTCTTCGGTAATGAATAAATGCGAAGCGACAGCATCCAGCGCAAGTGGCGCAAACACTCCCTGAAACCGTCTCTCTGAACTGTCAGAGCAAAAGCCCGACTTAATCTCTAACATTAAACAAGCGACGGGTTCCTCTCCCAGAACTGAATGATTCCATCCCGCCCCGCTTCTGTCAAAATGAACGATGGCGTTATGAATATACTAATCTCTCTCTCTCTCTCTCTCTCTCTCTCTCTTCATTTGTATAATGAAAACTGCTTTCTCTCTCCCTTTCCTCACTTGAAAAAAGTTGTATTAATATTCTTCCTCTTTCTTCTCGCATCTCTGCTTGATTGAATACTCTCTCTCTCTCTCTCTCTCATTTTCCGAATACTTTCTTTTCCCTTCTCCTGCAAGAAAACCTCACGAGAGAAATTTCTCGCCGTTCCCTTATCACATACAAAAATTCAAACCTTTATTGTAACTGGATAATAATTCAGGGGTGAATGACTCAGTCCAGACCAAAATATGATCAGGAAATCCGAAGTAAAATGCCGGTTAATTGATGCAGAACTTTGATGACGCTGGCGATAATCATCTCTGATCATTATTTATAATGTCATTAACAGAATCACTCATGTAATTAGGCTAGCGGTCAGAGATAATCATAGCAAAGTGCTTGGTGGTGTTTGGGTATCTGAGACCGTTTCGTGCCTAGACCGTGTGCGTGTGCGTGAGTCGTTGGAGGTGGGGGGAAGGGGAAGGGGTTCTATGTAAAGGAGGGGGAGGGGACGGATGAAGAGCGTGTTATGGGCACTCTGCTGAGTGTTATGAAAATAAGCTTATTTATTGCACATTTGCTTTGGTATTATTTTATTTACATGCTTGCTTTTAATTAACAATAATTTCTAAACATATTAACATGATGTGGTAACGCACTCATACAAATAAATTTAAAAACTATACTATATATACATATATATTCATATATTACATATATAACACACACACACTATATATAGTATATATAAATTATATACATATATATATAAACATATATATCTATATATATATTATATTAATAATAAATATATTTAAATATATATAATATATATATTGCAGGTTACCAATATATACATCGAGTAATATACTCGATATTGTTTTTCATTTCATCCTCTTTGTGGCGAACCTAAAAATGCTAATAGCACGTGATGTTTCGTGTTGCCCCAGCACGCACGCATGCACACACGCATGTACACACACACACACACACACACACACACATATATATATATATATATATATATATATAAATATATATATATATATATATATAGGTGTGTGCGCGTGCGTTTATGCATGTAAATGTGTATATATACATAAATAAAGATTGGATTAAACTACTTTTTGTTGTGGTTTTGCAATGAGTTCAGACGTTCTTCACTTTTGATAACGTCTGTAGCAAGACCGAAAGGGACCTGTTTTGTACAAATGTCACGAGTAACTAAAGTTATCTAAATCAACCGCGTAAATAATCCCTGTCTGTTTTTGTCTGTTTTATTCAACACAACTGTTAAACAAAGGCACTTTAAATAAAGTAGTTAGTATTATCTGAATGTTTACATTAACAAAAAAAATTGTTAGAGAGAGAGAGAGAGAGAGAGAGAGAGAGAGAGAGAGAGAGAGAGAGAGAGAGAAATGTCTTGTTTCCCTCGTGTTCATGGATGTAAACTTCAGTTGAAACAAAGTTAGTTAATGCAAACTATGCACTTCCTTGAGTTTCCATTTCCAAGCTACCACTAAGTTAACAGATAATGCCAGATTCAGTTCGTAGACTAAGGAGAATTTCACAACGATATACAAATATGTATACAAGAAACAAACTGGCGAAATTATGACTGATTAAAAGGACTCCCGTTGAAATAATGGCGACATTTGTTCATATACATACCTCCTGCTAAATAAATAATAATAAAACAAATTTATAGGCATCAACAAGGAGTTAAAAAAATTAAGATTTTTCTCAATGCACCTCTGCATTGCTGAAATTGTGCCTCTAACTACAACCTATGTTGTTAACTAAAGGTGATCGTCTATGTTGGTGAAAAATGTACTACTTGGAATACCTCTAAGTTTCTTGAAACGGACCTTCAAACGTGCCGGTAGGTGTCCCTATATAAAAATGTACTTCTAGACAAGATTCTATGTAAATTTAGAAGTAGGTGATCTACAAGCTGCACTCAATGTCCCTCCTCGGTGATAGAACTGTATCTTTAAATGCATCAATCAACACATATTTTATTGTACATCTACAAAAATGCTCAACAGATCAGAAGTGCCCCAAGAGACATAAAAACGTATCATTATTTCGGTAGAAACAATTTTCCAGATTGCTGGAATGCTCTTCTGTAGTGTTCGAAAGGTTTTTCAAAGCTGTTGGAAAACGAATCCCTGGCATTTCACTTCCACACTGATCGGAGAACACAACTGGACTTTTTATTAACTCCAAGAAAAATCCGTTTGCAGAAAACGATCACCAGCGAAACAATCGGTCCGAAGTCAAACTCGTTGTATGGAAACCGAGTGCGCCGTCATTCATTCCTTAGTTATGACAATGTTGGAGAAATGCAACCTTCAGCAAGAGGTTTCGTTCCTACAGAGGCTGAAATAATCTAGAAGTCAACTTTGTGTCATCAGCGAAGAAACCGGACTCTCAAAAACAAAAGAAAGAAAGAAAGAAAAACAGACATGTATCGAGAGTCAAGGCTGATGACATCATAACCTCTACCCTAAGTACATTTAAGAGATGCCTTCTTGGTTTTCTACTGCACAATACTAAGAAGGACAATAGATATTCATAACAGCAAATTCTTGGTTTTGCAACAGCACTGTTTTAGCTAATTTGTACAAAATTTACACCCAGTTTACATATCATCAACGTGTACCATCCAAGAAAAGATTTAATATTCATAAAATTATATACTATTCGTGAATTATATTCTAATTCGATAATGCATCAGCTATCCATCTCTTCATTTTCAACACGGCTTAATGCGGCTAAAATTAAAATACTGTTTCCTGTATGCACCATTAAGCAAATAAAAAAAAGATAGGAAATAAACAAAGAAAATTAACAATTTCCCCACACAAAAGAATTTATTACTGTACAACATTACTACAGGCCGTTTAATAAACAGATTTTGTTATTATTATTATTTGCAACGTACCAGAAAGCGCTTTCCTTCATCTCAGGTTAATTACATTTTCTTATTACCTTGTCATGATAAGGTTACTAAGTGTTATCATAATCAATACCACTGAATACTCTTATTACACATTTTTCCAACTAAAATACAATTTGCATTTAATAACACAGTTTTTGTATGTATGTATGTATGTATGTATGTATGTATGTATGTATATGTATGTATGTATGTAATGCCGAGGGGAAAAGGTGATATAAATCTCACTGCTAATCTTACGGTTCACATATTGCATTACGTATGCAGAAGTAAGCAGAGGGCAGGAGCAGATGTACAAAGAATTGGATAAGAGCCATTAACTCTCCCCGAACATTCCCTCGGGAATATCTTCGGAATACTCCGAGGGGACCACGCTGCATTAATCAGCAGAATTCATTCTTCCTAATGGGACACTTTTTCTTCGTTTATTCTTCTCTTTAATTGGAGTCTAAATAGTCGCGCTGATGAGAAGATGGAAAGGAAAATATATTAGATATAATAGGAAAAAAAAGGGTTCAGTATGTGATATGGAAACTTTTATAAATACGGAAATAAAAACACTTGAATGAAAATAAAAAATGACTGGACAGAAAGTGATTACACAAAAGGGAGCTCCGCATGTTTTGCCCGAATCTAAAACCAACCAACGAAAAAGGCAACATGATCAGAATAACGGCAACGATGACAAAACCCTCTTGGATACGCGTTGAGATCCCATAATCCCGCCCTTCTGCAGCGGGCCGGAGGGAGGTGGAGGCTGTAAGGGCTTTTAAAAATGGGTCTCCTTGATCTCTAGGCAAACACTTTCGCACAGCCGAGAACTCTCTCATTCAGTGTCGCATCGGCTTGCGTCGTCCATTACATCTTGGCGAACGCCGCCGGAGCAGGCAGTAAATAGCTTAATTCCGGGCGTCGAACATTCCAATAATCCGGCCGCAATCCCGTTTAGTCCCGACGCCGCCATAAAAGCGATCTCCGAAGTCCCAACACCCTCAACTCTTGCTGCTGCTGCTGCTGCTGCTGCTGCTCCTCCGCCTCTTCCTCCTCCAACACCGTCTTTTGTTTTCCCATCCATATTGTTGCGCTCCCTCGCATGCTTTTGTTTCAGGGGCGAGCAGCACCATTCAATAACAATTGGGTATTTCTTTTTCCTCTGAAGAAAAATTGTTTTTAGCCTTTTGTTCCCCTGATGATTGCTCACACGTGCCCTTCTGGTCCTTCGAGGGCCTCTTGAGTAAAACTCCAACCCCTGTCCCCCCCCAAGGGCAAGAAGACAAAACCGAACAGACAAAAGTAAAAAGCGCCAGGCAGCGATAAATCAATGCAGCCCTCAACATATGGCAACATTGAAAAGAAAAACAACTGAACAACATGCTTCCACGTTGTCGCTGCTCTCCGGGTGTGCGAGTGCGTAGAATTTGCGAGATTTCCGAGGAGCATTTCCATGCGCCCTCCACGATCCCAACGCCGTAGATGCAACGCTTCTTAGATTGCTCGTTTGATGATGTTTTCCTCAGCAAGGCGAGTTGTAAACGTGGTTATAAAACTGTTTATTTACCGTGCCACAGAATGAATTCTAAGGCCTCGGCTGGAAAAAAGGGCTCTATGGCGAGAGACGTCGCATAAATTTCACCTCTAGGCCTAACTGGTTAGATAAGAAAAAAACGAATGGAAAGGACATAAAATGAATAACTGCAAAGGAATACTTGGGTCACCGGAGGAATAAGGAAATATCTGAATTCTCTTTCAGTAAGGTACTACGCTAAGCAATACTAAAACCCACCGCAATATTGCAACCGCAGTTATCGTAGACTTGCCCTACAAAATGGAAGAAAATATACCACGAGAGAGAGAGAGGCCTAGCCTTTTTTTTATTGAGAGAGAGAGAGAGAGAGAGAGAGAGAGAGAGAGAGAGGACGAAAAACAAGAACTATCAGACCCCTTTGCGCCTAATCTGATTTAGCCAGAGCCATTTCCCTGCACCGAGACTACACACCCTTCATGCTGCAGTTTATCTTCCCCAGGGAAATACTCACGCCCTTTCCGCTACCCCTATCATTTTAGCCTCCATGTTTCCTTTGGCTTTTCAGCATTACTGCCAATCCTCTCCTGAAAAACTACGCTGCATTTTGCTTGTACACAAGAGAGAGAGAGAGAGAGAGAGAGAGAGAGAGATCACTTCAGTGCTGCCAAATACAGCTTTGCTGAAAATTCCCCAGATCTGGGGATAATACCCCATCTCCCGACAACACCGAAGGGATCACCGTGATTCCCTTCCTTCATATTTCTCTCTCTCTCTCTCTGTCACTACTTTTTCTCCTTCCTTTCTATCACTTCCGATCATCCCCCTCTTCCCTGGGCCCTTCCCACACCATCAGAAAATGAGCAACCCCTTCTCCTCATCGGAACTGATCCCGTAAATGAGGGTCTATCATCGCCTTTGTTTATCTTGTGGGAATTGCGGTAATACTGTCAATCTCCCAGATTTAGACGACCTTTTTTTCCCTCTACTGGATGCTATGACAGATAAAATGATAGCCTAAGTACGCAATATTATTGATAATCGAAATATATTCTCTCTCTCTCTCTCTCTCTCTCTCTCTCTCTTCTCTTCTCTCTCTCCTCTCCTCTCTCTCTATATATATATATATATATATATATATATATATATTATATATATATATATAAATATATTATATCACACGCCTTTTCCTAATATTTAAGAAGTGACCTACTTAGCTATAAACTTCTTATAACTTCATTTTGATGTAAACAACTTCCTTACGGGGTTTCAATCTTCATAACTTTCAAATCAGAAAAGCCAGCGCTTGAGTTAGAGGGTTGGGTAGGGAGGTGGGGAGAGGAGGTGATAAAGAGAAGAATGCTGACAATGACCCCTCCCCCCCAAAACCCCGCAAACATTGCCACCAGCCGCCAACATCCACTCATAAAGCACAGGCTCTCTCTCTCTCTCTCTCTCTCTCTCTCTCTCTCTCTGCCCTTGGAATCATATTCGTACTCAGAAAAATAAATTTACCTTAAGTTAAAATATTATTTGCTTTAACAAAAGCTTCTTTTTTCTGAGTGTTCCTGCCTTAACCTCAACGTTTAATTTTTTTTTTTTTAAGAATCTCTAACGCTTCAAAATTACATTACAACTTGATACATAATTTTATCATAGATCTTTAGATATACTTTACACGTAATCATTTCATTTTCAACGACGAAAAATGTGGCCGCAAATTTATTTAACAGAATTGATTACCAGAGCAACTGCCACTATTTGCGGGCCACACGCCATGAAATTCCTGATCGCATACACTTTTTCAGTAATATATATATATATATATATATATATATATATATATATATATATATATATATATACCATATCATATCATTATCATATAATTTAATATATATATATATATATATATATATATATATATATATATATATATGTATTTATGTATGTAATATACATAATGTATTAATATAAATATATATACATATATACGTATATATATTTAATATATATAAATAAATGAAAAAAAATATTATTCATATATATATATATTACATATATATATATATATATATAATATGTATATTAATATATCATATTATATATATATATCTATATATATATAGTATATATATGGAGAGAGAGAGAGAGAGCGAGAGAGAAATGCTTTATGCCCTACTATTAAAAGTACATACTATGGCAGAAACCCGCGCGTTGATCGATACATAAATGATTGTTTGTCAGCCTACAAATGAACAGAAAACAAAAGCGGTACGACAAACTATTCGAGAGAGAGAGAGAGAGAGAGAGAGAGAGAGAGAGAGAGAGAGAGAGAGAGCTCCCAAGCAGACCCATTTAAGCATTAAGCACCTGAAAAACTTTTCCATTATGAGCGATAAAACGCGGAACGGACGGCCAGAGCTCCCTCCTGGTAATCACGAAACAATGACATTATCTTCGCCCTTCGGACGGTAATAGTGGAGCTTGCGATGGGACACATTCGCTTCTTTTTCCTGCCCGAGCCATTACAGGTGCCACCTTATTTACGATGTAAATTCCGTCGGGAAAGGGACACCGGTCACATAAATGAATGCGTCTCTGTGTATAGATGAGAGAGAGGGAGAGTTATGAAAAATACTTCCAGAAAGCACTTATTGGAGGAAATTAAAATAATTTCATAATAACCTCAAAATATGTCTCTCTCTCTCTCTCTCTCTCTTCTCTCTCTCTCTCTCCTCTCTCTATATATATTATATATATAATATATATATATATATATATATATGTGTGTGTGTGTGTGTGTGTGTGTGTGTGTGTGTGTGTGTGTGTGTGCAGGTCAGTTACTGAATCATTTGTCGTTAAACTCGCTCGAAATATCCTGGAAAATATTTTGGAAAGCAGTACGTTACCATGCATTTCAAAATAAGTTAATTTCAGAGCCGAACGAAACGAATCAACCTGCACACATTTGTAACGCTGGAAAGTCGCCGAATATACAAGAAACAACATCAACAACAATGACAGCAGCCACCCACCCAGCCAGGACCACAAAGAGCAGCAGCAGCAGCAGTCCAAATGAAGGACCAACCTCAGCCCTAATGCAAAGTAAACAACTTCCTGAGGAGACTTCAATCTTCATATTTTCCAAATCAGAAGAGCCAACGCTCGAGTCAGGGGCGAAGGGATGGGTGGGGCGGAGGGGAAAGGGAATATGGGGGGAGACTAGGGACACTAACCCCTCCCTCACCCCACTCAGGCTGCCCCCAGTCCTCCGCCGGGGATGGATCGTCAAGAATAACCCTACCGAGAGACTAAGGCTTTCCAGAATCCTCAAGATTGATATTCGAAAATGACATTTAATTATCTGGAAAGAAATTATTTTTTAGTCCGAGTGAAAAATTATATAAATCTCAACGAAGTTCGTTTGGGGTGGAAAAAATTTGGTAAAAAAAAAAAAGCATCATGTAGAAAACATAAATTTGAAAAACATCGCTTTCATCTTGGTTCTTAAAAAATATTCCAAGTTGCACATACTTATGTAGTTCGACGTACCATTCCCTATTTTGCAAATATGTGTCATTTTGGAAATTTAAATTTAAATGTACACCCAAAAATGTGAAAAAAGCCATAGATATTATATTTTAGAATTCCCAGACCAGTTTTGGCATTTGGTTTAAATAAATTACTTGAATTCTTGCCATTTTTGGCAGAAATGATGTTTGTAACTTAAAATATCTTAAGGCTGGATATCTCCAAACTCGACGGCACTCGAACTTAACTCGAGGTATACCGACAAAATTGTAAAACAATCCATTCAACTGTTTTAGGAATACGAGAGAGAGAGAGAGAGAGAGAGAGAGAGAGAATGGGCAAAAATGAATCATACAAAGCACTTGCTGGGAAGAGGCTCTACAGTGACTTCAGTGGCTCTTCGCAACTTTAGTTCCTTAATGACCTCTATTTTCGAAGCTGCCAACGCAGTTCAATTGACTCCGGGAAAGAATAAGAATAATATGTGTAAGTGTCGCACTACTATTAATATAACGCCAATAATAACAGGTTACAAAAGATCCATAGGAGAGATATAGGTTCACTTAAACTAGTAGGAAAACATGCAACTATTTCCGACTTATAACGTATAAATACCCGCATATACTGTGGACTTTTTAACTATCCTATGAATATCACAGTGTTCCATTTACGTCAACAATTATTTGAATAATTCAATTCCACAGACGGGACGACTCACGGTGCTGACTTTTCATTTTTTTTTTCCAAGGCTGCAACGCCGAAGCTCAGCCAACTTACAGGTCTATAGCTGAAGGTCTATGGAATGCAATCCCTAGGACAGCTGGTAATAAGTACCAATTCTACCGTCTCCCCATCTTACTCTGAAATCGGACTAGGCGGTAATTGAAACAAATTCCACGGTTTTTGCTAGATATCCCCCCCCCCCTCTCTCTCTCTCTCTCTCCTCTCTCTCTCTCTTATATATATATATATATATATATGTATATATATATAATATATATATATATATATATATATATATATAAGATACCTAACAAAAAACTGTATAATGTGTATCAATTCCACTATCAGTCCAATTTATAGAGTAAGATGAACCATATGCATGTATATATGTGCGTGTATATATGTATGTTATTGTATGTATGTATGTACTGTATGTATGTATCTGTAATAATATATATATAATATCTAATTAATATATAATATATATTATATATATTATATATAAGAATGGATGTGTTGTTTGTGTGTGCGTGAGAGAGAGAGAGAGAGAGAGAGGAGAGAGAGGAGAGAGAGAGAGATTGGGTCAGTTAGACTTGTTTGTCAAACTTCGGGTGACCCACTATTCGAGCATGGATAAAGGCTGGTAATTTCCAAAATTAGTGTCAAGGTTGTCCAACTTTAAACCGAACGACACCAGCAATGCTTTTGCAAAAACGAAATTGCATTTGATAGGAGGACGATCATCAAAAACGAGATGAGCTCTTTTCACACCATGGCTTAGCTACTCTCTCTCTCTCTCTCTCTCTCTCCTCTCTCTCTCTCTCGATCCATTCAACTGCCGACGCTGAGCACTCTTTGTCTTCTCTATGCAACTGCTTCATATTTTGTATTTCTGACATTCAACCGTTATAAGTAACAGTCTCTCTCTCTCACTCTCTTTCATAGAAACATTTAAAATGCTGAAAGGCATAACAAAAGTAGACAATAACCTATTTACGTTAAACGAAAACCAGACAAGAAATATTGGATGGAAACTAGAACTGAAGAGATACAACACATCCCATTGGGGGAACTTCTTCACATACATATGTGACACATGAAATAAACTGCCACCAGAAGTTGTAAACAGCAACAGTGTGGATGAGTTTAAAGGAAAGCTATACAAAATCATTAAGACATTGTGAATGAACAGTAAAACCTGCTCCTAGAGATAAGTGAGCACACGATGTCTTCTCGGATAGGCTAATCCTTGTAACTCCTAGTAACGCTCTCTCTCTCTCTCTCTCTCTCTCTCTCTCGTTAAGCTTACATAAATGATCGTAAAAATTCAACATTATATATGTTGCCCGTCCATATTTTTTTCCTTTGAGGTAGTGAGCCCCAGATGCATTTGACTACGCAACTCTCTTGAGCCCAAATATTTAGGAAAAAATTGAACTCACAAATCAACTGCCTACTGTGCATTTCAGGGATTTTCGTCGATAAAGTCTTTACTAAGCATTCAATATGGATCGTATTTAGGAAATAACAATTTGAAGCCACGGCCTAATTGGCAAAAATATGCGGTGATGTACAATGTGGATAATTAGGGCACTTATCGGAGCAAATCACAGAAATATAAAGGGAAACTTAGCTAAATTTAGTAAACACCTAAACACCCAGAGAGAGGCTACTTGTGACTTAAACAATGACATCTGACGTAATAGCAAGGTTCCCAGTATTATGATAATAATCGTGGAAACACAAATATTCGACCCTCTTGTACAATAAACGATACCTTGAGCAGGATATTATCGACATTGTAAGGTAAGACACTATAAACGGATGATAACCTAAAAATTTTTACTTGTACAGTCAAAGTAAATATATAAATAAATTGATTAAGTAAATCCACAGCAGTATGCGCGTTTGATTTTGTTATTTAAAATATATACAGCAGAAAGCTTTCAATGACCTGCACTGTCCTCCTCGTCAATCTGACTATAATTACAAAAAAGTGGCTACATAAAAACTTTTTTTACTTATGGCTCTTCATGTTATCCCTTCATTCTCTAACGGCAAACCAGCTAATCGCCTAGATCTTCTAAGTGGCGGTTCGGCTCTTGAATCACTTGGTCGGTTGTCCATTGCATGAAATAATTTGTTGTAAGCTTGCATAATAATAACACCAATAATCTAGCCACCTCTGATACGGCCGCTGCCTCATCTTCTTTCGTTCAGGTAACGGGGACACACCCAGTGTCCCTCGTTGCGGACCCACAAGCTGAAATGGACAACCGGCCAAGTCATTCAGAAGCCGAACCGCCACTTAGATGATCTTGGCAATTAGCTAGTTTACACACACACACACACACACACACACACATATTATATATATATATATATATATATAATATATATATATATATATATATATCTTTTATATATATTACACCTTTACCCTTTCCGGGAAATGGCTCTACTAAGCATTAGTCTTCTCGGCTTCAATAAATATTTTTTTTTAGATATTGGTGCGCCGTGGACGTCTCTGCCACCACCGCGCTGGTCCCCACCCTTCCTGGTTGCAACCCACCCATCCCAGTCAAAAAATGACCCCGTACATAATCCACAGCTTATGTCAAAAGATGCTCACTGGGATCTTCAGGGAACGAACCTGTTATATATATATATATATATATATATATATATATATATATATATATATCATACTATCATATATATATATGTATATACATACATATATATATATATATATAATATATATATATATATACATATATTATGTATATATATATATCTATATATATATATATATATATATATATATATATATATATATATATAAAATCACACGTCTCTCGAAAACCTGTATCTTAAAAGCAAAAGCTTTAGGATCATCCGGTACAAGACCAGAGTATTTCATACACGGCGCAACATATTTGCATAAAGCTATCTAAAAATGGTAATCCTTCACATAATACTTTATTTGCTGGTGCAGCTTTCAGCGATAAAATAGCGCTTCCATCCAAATGCCCCGGACTGGCTGAATTGAATAAAAGATTAATGAATGAAAAACAACATGAATATGGATATCTGCCGAGAAGGGAAATCATATGCGGACAAAATAAAATCATGACGGAAGGTGTATAATAATATTAATAAAAGCTGACGTAACAGAAGTGAAAGACAAAATCAGCCATCAAACAAGATTCATATCACCATCAATATAATGACGGTGATATGATGAAACGACTGATAATGGCGAAAACGGTAAGTATAGTCCTATGGAAATAATCAGTCAAATACCAGCCCTGTACCTTTCTGAAGCACCTAAGGAATAACGGTTCCAGTATTAAAATTTATTAGTAGTGTAGGTAGTAGTAATAACTCGGAAAAGAGGATGAAAATTGTCTCGTTCGTTTCTGAGCTTTACTGCCTCGAAACAGGATTACTTCAGAAATTAGGGGAAAACGTTCAAACTGAAGGACTCCAGAAGTTAGGAGAATACGGCCAACTTGATAGTTAACATAGGGTGCTTTACTGAACCTATTGACACTGACGAAAGTGGATTTTTAAGAAAGGTTTTGAGAACTTCAACCTAAGGTAAGAAACAAATTTTAGATTCCTCGTGGCGATTTAGACCCAGATACGGTACCTAAGTGCCAAAGTTCAATTCATAATATTGCCATGGCAATCTAGACCCAGATATGGCACTTGCAGGCCAAAAATCAATATACTATTTTGTAAAGGTGAGCTGCTCTAGATATAAACGAAAACCCAAAATATTAAAGTGTAATTGTGATCATGACCTAGATATTGCACTTCTATACCAAATATCAAGTACATTAGACTTTGACGGTGATCCTGGTCTAGATATGGAACCACAAACAAAAAATCAAGACATTTAGTGAAATGATGATATGCATCGAGATGCAATATAATCAATGATAGTGATTCGCTTCTAGATGTGGTATATACTGATAACAAATCAACACAATAGACTGTGATGGTGATCCAAATTCTTTTACGGTACTTACGGCAAAAATGTGTGACGGTGTTCCGGATCCAAATACAGTACAGGCAAACAGTTAAAAGTATTATGCTATGATGGTGAGCAGAAATCAGTAATGACACTGTGATGGGGATCCAGATCCTTTTATAGATATTGTGACAAAAACCTTCGTGTGGTAGCCCGGATCCACAAAAGTAAAGACACACAATTAACGTATTGTGGTAGGATGGTGAGCAATTAGACTGATGGTGATCCAGACCCACATGAGGACTTACAAGACAAGAGTCAATAAATTAAAATGTGATCCGGATCCAGGTGCAGCATCTCCAGCCAAAAAGTCTATTCATCAGATGGACATAAGGATCGAGATTGGCATTTAATAAGTCCATAAATCACATTTACTAGATCCTGCTACTGGAAACATTAATCTTGTGAACAACGCCATCTAGCCGACATTATCAAATAACCTTTCACCCAGCCAACCAGTTAAAATGTCAGAATGAAGAAGGGACTTCTATCGCGCACCAGTACATCAAATTCAACACACGAATTTAACTGACAAAGAAAAAAAAAAGAGAAACTTGCAATGAGAGAACAATATATCATGAATGCGTCACTGTAAATTAGTTTTTTTCAATTTAAAAGCCCCAAAGACTGAGATTCTGCGAATTCGTCAATCTAATTTCACGCGCATTCTTTGTCATTAGACCAAAACCCGGAATTAGGTTAATAGATCAAAGACATCTGAAAAATCATAAACAAACAACAAAGCCGCACTTTTGTAGTCGAACCTTCTCTTTTACAGGAGAATAATTAATCATTTCGCCGCCTGTTTGTTTCCTTCCCACAGTCTACTTGAATAAACCAATACCACAACCGTCCGCATTCAGTCAGGATGCTAGCTAAAACCACACACACACACACACAGGCAGCAGGATATTTGGCTCCCCTCTTCGTCTCTAACTTTATCAATTTCTCCGTTGTGTCTCCCTCTTTCATCTGTAATTGTGAATTTTTTATCTCTCTTCTCACGACTACAAGCATCACTATCATCATCATCATCATCATCATCTTGGTATTCTTCCAGTCCATTCCTACTTCTCTTTCTCCCCTCTTCCTCTTTTCATAGATTCTTCCGGCCCTCGTCTCTCTCTCTCTCTCTCTCTCTCTCTCTCTCTCCTTTATCTTCGCTCGACCCAAAACCATCCCCTTTCTCTTTCTCTGCTTTTCTCGTTTGCTGCCTCATCTCTTTCTACTCTTTCCCACCTCCCATTCTTACAACCAGCCATTCCCACCCTGCTCTCCAGCCCCTGCCTGGCAACCCTATGAAAAGCCCCCCCCCCCCCCCTTTCCCCAACCCCCACATCCCTGCTCCATTCCTTCCATTCCCCTTTTTCGATTTTGTCCTGTCTCTGTGCTCAGGCATACAGATGAGAGAGAGAGAGAGATCGTACACTCACCCCCATTCATCAGGAACCCCATTTTTTATTGCATCCATCCTTTTCACCATGCTTAGAAGCATATCTCAAAGGCTGGATTTATATGCTCTTATTGAACAGAGGTCGTTTCTCTGTTTTTCTTTTCCTGTCTTTTTTTTCTCCTTTTTTATTTATATTTTTTGCTTTGTTTACTTCTCGATTGTTGATGACAGGCCATCCTTTTTTCAGAGTTTTTTTGTTGTTTGTTTGTCTCGAGTTTTCAGTTGTTGGGGAAATTCCTTTCTTGGGCCTCCCCAGACCACGTTGCTCCAAGCTCTATGTCTTCCCCGGCCCCATTTTCATTCGTCTATTCTTGTTTATCTCGTTATCGTTTTCTTTACGTTCTCTCTCGTTTTATTTCCCAGGGGTTCCAACTCTAGACCTTTTACTTTTTCGCCCACTTCTCCTCCTCCTCCTCTCTCTCTCTCTCTCTCTCATCTCCTCTCTCTCTCCTTCACCTCCTTCTCTCTCTCTCTCTCTCGCTCTCGCTCTGGCATATGACATGCTCCCAAATTCTCTGTGCATGAATTCGAATTCGAAAGAAAAATGTTTCGTTTACTGTTATATTTTCCGTACGTTGCATTCTGAATATCTTAAATGACAGCAAAGTTCATACCAAATGTCTAATCTTTTCAATGTTTTCAGAGAGAGAGAGAGAGAGAGAGAGAAGAGAGAGAGAGAGAGAGAGAGTAAAACTGGTAAATCATACATGTTATATCTCTGCACCAGTGTTTTTGCAGGTGCCAACTAGTCGCCAATCGACTGTCAAACGCATGCTGGCAGAAAAATCATACTTGCGTATTTACTTTCCCGTACTAACAACCCACTCTCAGTCACGACGTGCCTTTCAAAAAAAGGATCCTGTCAACGTCAGATGATCTTTGTGATGCGATAACTCGTTCGCAACAGCAAAATCGTAAAGATATAATTCAGTATATTTTATGCATCCATTTGAAAATGCCGTGTGTCAATCTGCAGAGGCCGGTAGAGAATTCCACGGCCAAAGTGAATGGTAACTAAAAATCATCTAAACCGGTTGATTTAGGTTCGTGATCTACCGTGAATGAAACCACAAAAAAATCATAAAAAATAAATAAATAAATAAAATACTAACGGTGTTCATATCATTTCATGCCCGACCCTTATGAACATCAGCGGTTTGCATCACCTACCTGAGATTCATGACCTTTTCTAGCCAAGTCCGATACTTTCATGGGCCATTTCAAGTTATGCAGAACTGGAGGGGTGTACCCTTGTAATGTTCGATTAAGATGGCCTAATGCCAGCGAGGGCTCTTGTGTTTACGATCAATCCACCAGCTGTGGAGGATTACGAACTGAATGAATGCAACGAGGAACGATTTGCGAAAAATTCCTTATTACTCATAAATCATATAAATCTTATCAATTTACGTAAATGGATTTAAATTTAAATAACAAATGGTTGCAGTAACACCAGTTCACTGAATTAAATCAAGTATATAACCCAACAACTGATACTTGTACAAACAATCACGATTGTGTGAATAGAAAATTCTAATATTCTGCTTAAATTCACAAGATTTCTATATCTACTTCACCTCTTCTGATAAATTTCAAGAGAATGGGGAAGGGGAAAACTAAAAAAAGAAAAAAAAAGTAAAAAGCAGTGAGGAAACAATAAGCCACATCACATTTGCGTATCAAATTATCGGTTTCGGATCTTGGGAGTTTTATAAGAGATACAATAACGGAAGTTATTATCGATACTCCCCTCCATTTATATAGGAGGAGGAAGAGGAGAGCTGGAATAGGGTAGGGGAAAAGACGCTGCCTTTAGGCAGGGGAGAAAGGGGTGCGCGCAGAGGAGAAGGGAAATACTACGACAATACAAAAAGGAAACAAATATGCTATGAAAGCAATTGTGCGACAATAAGGAGAAGGAACTTCATTAAAGTAGGAGAAAGAAACGAGAGATTTACGCGTCACGAGAAATCAAACATCCAGCAGATAGGGTGATGAAGATATCGAAAGTTGATGGAAATGATGACGCCAATGATGTTGAAGAAGAAGAAGAAAAGGATGAAAGGTCACCCTGCAGGTCACTAGAGGTCACCTGAGGAATTAAGTAGCTGTGATCTCCTAGGTTATGACATGGAGGCCTAGAACGACGAACCTCTCATGAAAATAGGACCTGGCTAATAGCTTACCCTAGAACAAGAGGGAAGAGCCCTTCCAAATGTGACGAATCCTTCTCAGCGAACGAGGGAGATGAGGCCTAAAAGAATGACGAAATCCTCGAGATTTCTTCCCGTGTTTATTCAGAGGACTTTATTAGTTTCGGCTTCGGCGCTCGACCAATAGGCCGTGACAAATATCTCTATAAACCCGATGTATAACGACGGGTGATGACGTTTTTATATATTGCCTGCTACGAGGGGGCAGCGGCAGAGATTTCAGATATATCAGCTACGCACACACACGCACATACATACATACATTCATGCACACGCACACACATACTCTTCATATATTATTATTATATTTATATAATATACTATATATTATATATATATATATATATATATGATATATATATATATATATATTGTATGTATGTATAGATATATATATATATATATATATATATATATATGTATGTATGTATGTATGTATATATATATATATATATAATATATATATATATATTATATATATATATATATATATATATAAGTATATATATGCATGTATGTGTGTGTTTGTGTAAAATTTTCATTTACAAATACGAAACAAAATCGCAATTAAAGTCTGCAAAGTACCAAATAACTGCTACAAATAAACCATAACTTACACCGATTTCGTATTATTAAGAAAAGTAAACGAGCCATTCTAAGCAAAAATCGAAGGGCAAAACTTTCACTGAATATTTAATAAATTGAACGTGAAAGTAGCAATCATACTGGTATCAAATGAGTAGCCTGCATTATGGGTCCAGCTCAAAACCAAATTGTCTAAAAATTGAATAATATCTCCCACCAAGGACCACAAAAACTGACGTGGCCATCTGAGCACAGCAGGCACCAAATCTGCGTCGCTAATGGTTCGCGGAACGTGGACTATAAAGTCGTGTAACTTGAGAAGAATGAGCATAGGCAATAAAGAGATATAAAGGATTTATGTCACTTCCCTTCAGATAAAGATTTTGGTAAGTGAAAACTTGGTAGTCTAAGGACATTTTTTTCCCCAAAAAAACTGATATATGGAACCATAATGTCATCCTCGTATAACTTTCAGTAAAAAGAAACTAACAATGGACTCTGGCGGTTTAATCTTGATTGGAGAAAATCTCATCCAACAACTGCGACTGGAAGGGAGTTAAGTTTTGTATAGCTTTCAATAAAGATATATTTTAAACAGATATCTCCCATAGTACTGATAGTGTTTATTACCGAAAGCTAAATCTATCACTTCCATGGATTACAATTATGCTGGTATCTACGCTTCACATATTATTATTTGCATTATTTTGATTAGTATAACTGATAATTTTTTTATTTGTACTGTCTCTACTGCATTTGAACCTGTATATGCCGACGAACTGAAACGAAGTATATAACTATCATCATATTATCCAGTCTGCTACGAAGAAGTTTGAGGGCCGCTTCTTCGACGTCTGATCCCAGATTTCCCGTAACCCTTATCAAAAATGTATCCGATCCTCTTAGCCCAATTAAGCAGCGGCCCTTGAACCATCTGGAAAAAATGAAAAAGCTTCTTATCGCAACATTAAAAAATATCAATAGATATCATCATCGATAAAAAAAAATTTAAAAAATAAAAACTTTTTATCGAGGCAAACAAGAAGAATCAAGAGATCTTGAACTAAAAAACTAGCAAAGAGAGGAAAAGAAAACTGTCAGTATAAAAAGTTGTAACATGTTTGGGAAGGAACGTCCAGCAAAGAATTACGTTGGGGAAGCCTGTGGAGTGGGAAGAGCAAAAGCCATAAAAATAAATTTAGGCCAAATCCTGTATGATTAGCCAAGTGACATTCTTCACGTTGTGGGCGAAAAAAAAAAAAAAAAAAAAAAAAAAAAAAGAAAAAAAAAAAAAAAAAAAAAAAAAAAAAAAAAAACATGAAACTGGAAGCGCTAGCATTCACATTTTCAACATAGACACAAACATACATATTTTCAACAGGCTAACAAGAGTAAACGTTTAATTGACGCAAAAGCAATTTTTTTTCTCATTAAAATATGTGCACAGCACTTCACGCACTAAATCGCTTGATATCGACGAAAAACCGAGCACGCACAAAATTCCACGTTTCAGGCGAAACTCGGCGACTGCGACTTCCCTCGCAAGTGAGGAAGAGAAGAAAGAGGAAGCGGCCCGATTCGTCTCCAACGACGCCTGAATAAACAGCGAAGAACGATTCCGATATCGAAATACACCTGGTCGTTAAATCCTTTCAATCAGACCTGACAAAAACATATTCTTTTAAGCCGAGATTTCCCTTCTGTTAGCGTCCCCGGTGGCCAGCCAAGAGGAGTTGGTGGGACTGAATTCAAGGGACGCGACCCCTTTAGCCAAAAGGGGCGGCTCCTGCCTCGGGCATGTCACTCGACGCCTTTCTACTTATATTTTTTCATTTTCACTCTCCGCTGAACCCTGAGGGATATAATGTGACACTGCTTCCTGGGGTCGACCTAATCTCACGGCGCTATGGCCCTCGCACACACATGATTGTATCCAGGGAAAAGATTGATCGGAATTCCTTTCAAAAGCTCTAGTGCATGATCTCTCTCTCTCTCTCTCTCTCTCTCTCTCTCTCTCTCTTAACTGATGTCTCGAATTAGGTCCGTAAATATTTTGTAAACGTGCACTCCATTAGCCGTTTCTCAGGCACAACTCTTCCGACAATATCACCACACATTAGTGTCGTTGACGCTCTCTCTCTCTCTCTCTCTCTCTCTCTCTCTCTCTCTCGTAGAGCAATGTTTATCCTCGACCACCCTTGAAAATATTTACTCCTTGACCCACGGTGACTGACAGGAGCCTTTCTAACCTGTGAAATTTTCAAAATTTTCTTTTTCGGACTTATCATCCTGCTGAGCGCCATGGATGGGAAGTCACAATTTTTCCTCCTTTAATTTTGTTAAAATATGAGTACATCAAGAAAGAGAGAGAGAGAGAGAGAGAGAGAGAGAGAGAGAGAGACATACTTTTTCTAAAAAGAAATTCAACTTTGGTTTAGGAGTAGTTTTTGCCATTAGGCATTAAGGTCGTAACTTTCATGTTTAAACATATGCAAAAAAAATGTATATTGTGCGAATTTAAATCGTAGACATTTTGCAGGCGTTAATACAAACGGTTAGCACACATGTACAAACAAACAATAGTACATATAAACAAACTAAAAAAAAAATGGACGACAAAACCAAGTGAAAACTGGCTGCAACATCAGGGGAATTTCTACGGTACAAAAATTACCTGCCGGAAAATAAATAAGACAGAAAATACGACGAAAAATGTCTCCCAAAACATCTTTTGCCATAAAAATTTCCTTTGAGGGACCCCCCCCCCCCCCACCCCACCTCTCCCTAACACCGTCCTGGGACCAGCACCGAGCCCTCCCTCCCTCTCCTCTGGGGGAGGGAACTCCAAGCATTATATGCGATGAACTGTTCCGTGATGTCCAGCCAGTCTCTAAAGGCCCATTTTACCCATTAGTTCACTGCCCATTTGGCCCATTTATCTTCTCTGTCTCCTCCGCCCCCTTTTCCTCGGCTCGCCCCCCCCCCCCCCCCACTTCCCCCCTTCTCCTCTCCCCTCTTCCGACTCTCGGCTTTCATCTCCTTCCCTTCGTCCCATCCCGTGAAATGTTTGCGCTTTTCCTCCATCTCCTCCTCCGCTCCTCTTCCGCGCCATTTGCCTTCAGAGAGTCCGTCCCTCCATCATAAGAAAGAAGCAAAATATGTAGCACCGACGTCGACACCTGTGTCTCTACGAGTGAGATAGGGACTCCCGTCTTGCATGCTTGCCTGCATGCACCAAGATACAGCGCTGAAGCTCATTATTCAGAGTTAGTCAACGTTGTTCATTTTCATTTCTTTCTACGTCAAGCACAAATTTACAAAAAATAGCTGTATAAAGAATGACCTTATGGGTGTGTTGGGCGGGTGGGGGTTAGTGGGGTTGGATCTGAAGGAGGTTTCATAAAATCCAACATATATAGCCACACGAATCAGAACAAGAATCCATGACGAGGTCGGTAGCCCATACTCCTGGGTGTAACCAACACCAGTCGATTAACTACCATGAACATACGTCACTGTTCAGTGAGATACAGGCACACCAGCATTAAATGGAAGGCGACTCAAGCGCTCTGTCTCGTCTGGGCATCAAACACTTCCCGCTTTTCCTGACAAGGCGAGTTTCGTGTGTTCACGCATAAAATAGAATATCAGTACAATGCATACAACCACATTAATTAAACATATATGAGACTAAATACACTTATCCACTTAACGCAGTCATTCATCGCACAGTCCTAGTTCAGTCCACAATTGTAAAGTAGCATTCCCCAGCAAGAGATTCGAAAGTTGGACTAAACGTTGAAATGATTTCTCGGTTCAGATTACGGCAACCATTCAGTGAGGGATATACTGCCCAGTCTAAAACAATTTCAACAAATATGCACTAAAACTAAATACATTGCTTGATATCATTCTGGTACATAAAGTAGGACAGCAGCGTATTAATGTTGCCTCTCTCATATTACCCGTATGCATTCATTTTCGGAAAAGCAACGCCGTTTCCATGTCAAATATCAATAAAAATGTTTAGGTGGGAAAATGTAGATATATTTCAAAGATTAGGGAAAATAGCCCCCTAAATCATGCCGACAGTTCTATCCAACAATCAGACACGTCCATTTGCATAGTAAAAAGACACTTAGCAATTAAAAATAAACTTACAGACACACACTTTCAGGAGAATCATTTCCAAACATTTTCATATCAATCTTCCAAAAGCATAGACATATTCACGCGTCCAGACAACATTTTCCACACAAAGAACAACCACTTTTTTGTGGTTAAAGGAATTCTATTTTCATGTTGAATTCACTCTCAGTAGTTAAACTGAAGCAACAATATGAACAAGAAAAACAATAACAATGCGATGGCCATAAAAGGATAAAAAAAACGAAAATTAGCTTTTCCTTATTCCTTTTAAGAAATAATAATGATAACAACGTTCTAACCAGGTTCAGCAAAACACTCTTTGTAAGTTATCGTAAAACACTGGAAATAATCTCTTTCTACTCAGACGTTTCCCAGGACAGAAAATGCCAGTATCATCAAGAATAATAATAATAATAATAATAATAATAATAATAATAATAATAATAATAATAAACTCAGAGATAAATACAAGACATGAGCAATGCCAATAAAATTCCTAGCCGAACCT
>NC_061087.1:1738943-1756443 GCF_015104395.2 Macrobrachium nipponense
ATTTTATCCTCTTTCTGAGCCTTTTAATCGTCGTCTCCCACGAACGGGAGGGGAAAAGGGGAAAGAGGACGAGGGGGAAGAATGGGGAGGAGGGAGGGGAGGGGGAGGGGGTGGGGGAAGGGAGCGGAAAGCCAACTAATGACCTGGTTCGCGGAATGGCTTTTTATCACACGTCACCCATGATCGCACATATTCCAGAAACCGTTTTATATATATATATATATATTATATATATATTAATATATATAATATATATATGTAGATAGATAGATAGACAGATATATTAATGCATATATATATAATATATATACTACATATATATATAATATATATATCTTATACATATATATATATATATATATATATATTATTATATCTATAGATAGATATCTGATAGATAGATAGATAGATAGATAGATAATAGCTAGATAGATAGATATGCACATATATATATATATATACAATACATATATATATATATATATATATATATATATTTATATATATATATATATATTAGATGAAAGATATATGGATGAGAAGTAAGAGAAAAATACATCAGTAACTTTATTCATAAGAGAGAACGCTGGGCAGAACATTTCTGTAAGTTCATGGATAAGAAATATTAAGTGGACGATTTGACTGCTACTCCAGAAGAAGACGAAGACTTCTATGCCCTAATGAATGAGTTCACAGTTTTTAAGTGCAATCAATGGAAAAAAAAATACAGCAGAGATGATTTCAACTGAAAAAGAACTTACACCTTGTTTACGAACTATACTGTTTTAAGGAATGTAGAATGAGAAAAAAGCCTGATGACTGAGAATTGGAAGTCGTAACTAAGGTGGCCTGATTGAGTGTGACAACTATCAAGTACTGCACCTAAGTCAGTTGTAATGAAACTATTCAGTATGCTTATTAGGCTAGAGAAAGACATTGAAAAATGGCTTACAGATCAAAACTGGTTTCAGAAAAGGCTGGAGTTGCGTTAAGTATATGTGCATCACTGCATGCATCAAACATAATATTAATACAAATCAATTCTAATGGCATTTTCAAGCATCCACAGAGTAATATTATGGAAGTTTTGGTGTCACTCTTACACCCGTTAATTATGTAGAGGTAACTGAAATTATCTAAGAACCAAGAACCTGCCAAGCTTATGTTAAAGACGTCTTCTCAGGTGAATTTGCAGTGAAGAGTGGGGCGTTACAAGGGAATGTTATTTCACCCTTGCTTTTTGCCTTCTCAAAGATCTTATCTGAAAAAAGTGGTCGGAAATGGAAGAGAAGTATTAATACCGACAGAAGTGACAGAAACCTGACAACTTGTGAAAAACAGAGTATGTACAAAAGGAATAAAAATAAATTAGATACAGAAATTATCAATAAGGTTGAATCTTTCAAATATTCAGGTGCAACGACATCCAGAACAAGTCATCCTTAGTGGATATTAGTGAAACTAAATAACGCAATTCAAACAATGGCAAGGGTGAATACGATACAGAAATCGAATGGAATAAAATTGCAAACGAAAGTAAGATGATACATAAATCTAATATCACCTGCATTGTAACCCTGAATCACGATATAAAAATGAAACTTAAATCTACAAGATTTTGTCGACATGAGAAGAATTCCTTCAGAAGGACGTTATGAGACTACGGCTGGAGAGAATGAGAAATGTTTCGGACGTTCCAAATGTAGATACGATACTGATGATGAAAAGGAAATGGAGAGAGAGCCTGGATAAGCCCTTCGCACAACCACTGAGAAAAGAATGTTATTGTTATTATACAATAAATATTTGTTCTCCTTACCTTGGCCAGATTTCCTAATAATTTATAGCGTTGTTATTCTCCGACGTCCGACAGAATTTCAAAACTCCCGGCACACGCAGGGGTGGGCTGGCCATGGTGGGGTTTAGTTACCCAATTCCCTAGCCGCTGGGAGGGCGGATATCAGGAATCATTCCATTTTCTATTCAGAGTTTTTCATACCACTGTCCCCTGAGGGGTAGGTGGGTGGGTACGGGTTAACTTTAATTATATATCTTGCCAGGTAAGTAATGAACCAAACTTTATTGTATCATAACAATAACATTTTTGTTCATGAAACTTACCTGTCAGATCTATATTATAGCTGAATCCCACCATTGGAGGTGGGAAGGGACAGAATAGAACGGATTTTAGGAAATACCTCAAGTGCAGATGTTTGACATCTTTTTGATTCCCTTATGGTTTAGCATAGCTGACTTCTTGATTACTGGTCCCACCGAAGTCTGCTTTTGCTTTAACTAAGAGTTGCCAATCAAGGTGTGACCTGTGTAGTTGGGTGCCTCTAGATGATCTTGTCGGGGGCTGGGGGCGTTGACCACCAATGTGACCCTATACCATATTGACCATACTGTGAGGGCAACGAAGCTAAAACCCCACCACCTTGACCTAACCTATCTAGAAGTTAGTCCCATAACTTCTAGGCTAAACCTGGAAAGTGGAAAGCGCCTCAAGTCGACCGAAGCCCTTCAAATTAAAAGGTTTAAAAGCACCCCTATCCCTTTTTCTATAGGATAGGATTTCGTGCTGCTTCCCTGCCTCCAAATAATATTTTCTACGGATATGTATGGAGTCCTTAACGCGACTCCAGATCTTCATATTTGTCGTTCCTTTCACATCCCGTCGGGAGTGTGAAGCGAACACTAGAGTTGCTTCGCCTCAAACGTGGCACTCAGGATATTACCTGTCATGCTCTGTTGGAAATGCTTCCGAGGCCGCGCCCTCGCCTTCGTGAGCACTTACTTTTAAAAGGGTTTCAAATCTTTGTTCAAACCACTGAACGAATGAGCCTCTTAGAAAGACTCCTTAAAAATAACGCCAGGGCGTTCCTTCGACATGGGCAAAGTCTGGTCTTTTTTGTACGAACCCCCACCGCGAAGATTGTCCCCCGAAGGACTTGACTGGGCTTTCCCTTTAGTTTTTATCAAGCTAAAACTTGGAGAGCCCCCGACAGGGCACAGGACTCTCTGTGGCTCTTGCCCAATAATTTGTGCCAATCCCCCTTCCTTGATCTCCAGGTCCCTCTGGGCCCAAGGGTTATTGACTGGTTTTTCGTTCCTTAGCCAGAACGGAACGGCTTAGAGGACCCAGCCGAATTATGTCCTCTAAAGGCCAAGCCAAAACCTCTGAATGATGGCTAAAACCTCACTAAACCCTCATTTGCCGTAGCTAGAGTTGGTTGGCAGAAAAGATTAGCCTTTCTGGTCACGTTGTATTTAAGTTTACAGAAATGGAGAGGTTTCGAAATTGCTTTGACAATCAAGAAACTTCAGACCTTACGTCTAAGTTCCATCAAGATTTCCGCAGACCTCCATAGATCGTGAAGGGTCTTTTTGTTGTTTTGGAACCCAAGATCCGAATCTCTGAGCCTAGGGACCTGCCGTCAACAACGTATTTCCGTTTATTCCTACACTCGTTGGGACTGTTATGCTTATCCCATACGTTCATACGGAATGGGAAGGCGTAAAGGTCCATTCACAAGAGGTCAAGGAAGGTATAGGAAACAGTCCATTTTCCTTGCCTGCCCTATGGTCCCAAGAAACGGCCCACTCCGATTGGTAACACTGCAAATATGCAGCACTGCTTTATTGCTTTGGCAATTGAGGATACCTTGCAATTCAATCTTGAAGATCCTCGTCGCTTCTTGAAACAAGTCTGAACAGCATTCAGCTCCAGAGCGGAGCGAATTTTAGGTACCATCTTCGAAGTGAGGCTGTTAGAGTAGACCGATTCTCTCGGGAAGGGTCCTTGGAAGGTGCTCTCTGAAGGAACGTGACCTCTGTTGAATCCAGCCATCTCGAAAGTCAACATTGGGTCGATCAGCGTCTTTCTCACTCCCTCTGACGGCCGAAGCGATTATCTTTATTACATTTTCCTAAGCTTTTGAATAGGGGAAAAGGGCTAACCAACTATCCCCCTCATTCCATACTATAAGGAGTGGCGTCTATTGCTTACCGCTCTCGGATCGAAGAATAAGGGTCGCAACGTAAGGGAAGGAAGCTTCTTATCGTCTTCATATTGCAAAATCTACGAAAGGACGTCCCCTAAAGTCTCCACAACTCTCGACGTACTTCTAAGCGAGGGATTTACTCAAAAAGTCAAACGTTCAGTAGTTGTCTGCCCGTCGATCGAGAATCCTCCCACGGGGACTTGCCAATCGTGTAACGAACCTCTTAAGGATCGTTTAGGGGGGGGGGGGGACGTTCCGTGGCCTATGGCCGATAACCGTCCTCTCTTTTTTCTGGGATAATGAGAGAGCTTGCTTGAATTATCTGAGATGATTTGGACCTCACCTCGACCAAAACCAACCTCCACCCTTCTTCGATGAACTGGAGAACCAAAACCCAAATTGCTTCCAATTCCTTTTAGGATTATGTGCCATGGACCCTCTGTCCGGATGCCTGGGCCTCCCTCTCATTATCACCTGCGGTGGATCCTTAATCCCATTGAGAGACGTTTAGAAAAATTATCTCTAGATCTTTGATTTTGTTTCTTTCAGTTCCTCCTGTAGGAAAAACTGTAGATGTCTTGAATTTGCAGTCTTTCATGGTTCAAGGGAAACAAGTCTTTCCCTCCGAGGCAAATGGAAATGTCCCCCAGCAGACTCATCCATTTCCTCACCTAAGCATGCCTTCCTTTCCCCTAATAATGGCTGCGCTTTGCATAAGCAGGGAGAGGGCATTATTATAGTGCTATTGCTGCGGTAGACTCGTACAGAATTCTTTGTTACAGTGCGGTTAAGCAGCGCCAGGGGGGAACATGTCTTAAGATATATCGTCTGTTTGAAAAGTTTCCTTATCGAAAATTGAAGTCGTTTTTCTATTCATGAATTCCAACCCGAAATCCCCCTCAACCCGGGGAGGCGAAAGAGTCGTGATTGTAAGGGCAGGAGATACGGTTCGTTAAATCAACTCCCGCGGGAGAGAGATACGTAAACCGACTGAGCAGTACCAACGAGCTACCTAACCACTGAGTTGGTGACAGTGTGGGAGACCTGTGACAGTTACCATGGCAGCAGCTTATGCCGAGTTGCCTAGCTATTCTATTCATCCTAAGGAACTAGATTTTCCATTATTTGGAACGTAACTCCTCAAGTTTTGGCATATCTAAAGCGAAGACAGAATTCGCTAAATAACAGAAGCTGATTTTGTTGTTGTTGTCGTAACATTACGCTTAATTTAACCAAATTGTTAAATCGGAAAACTCCTGGAAAGGTTTGCCGGGAGTACCGATTAAATAATACTGCGTCATCCACAATGACAGCAACCATCTCGTTTTCGCACTCTTCTGCTGGAGTTACCAGCTACTCTCTTCTACGAAGGATATGGTTCGTTACTTAATTATCGATCATAATAACATTCTCAAGCATGGCATATTTCAAGCGAAACATAATTCGCTACATGCAGAAGCTGAGTTGGTGTTGTTGTAAACAATACCTTCAAGCATTGTCCCCTTACCCACCGAAACCTCCTGGAAGTTTGCAGGAACGGACCGTTTAAAATACACTTAAAACATAACAGTCCTTTCGGTTGCCATTGTAGTAAGGTAACCACGATATTGCTTATTATGACTTGAACCTTTACATTAGTAATTCTGATCGCGAAGATAAAACTACCTAGTATTGTCAAGTCCCCCCCCCACTTGAACATCTAATTCTCTAACTACATTCTTTCCTCGACCGAGGAAGAGAGAGAGAATGGAAATCGAACTGTCTTCATTCTCGTTTGCCAAGAAAAAAGGGGAATAATAATTATTATTCCAATGGAAATTCCTCAAGTGAGGAACCGAAGATCGAAAGGAAAGGACAGTTCAAGCTTTCTTAATGATATTTGAACATAAGACTTTCAATGGTACCGTAGTTCTATAAGGTCCCTTTTTATTTTCCTTGGATGAGCCCTCTGACTAATGAATGAGAGCTCTTTCGAATTTTGTTACTTATCCGCTTTAGGCGAATAAATGTTATTAAATCGAAACTTTCGTCAATGAAAGAAATAACCCAATTGGGCATGACGGAAAGTTAAATCCATAATTCGAGCATATAGCCTTCCTCGAATTCCCGCCAGAAATCGAGGAAGGGGTGGCAGGATTCCCTGATTAGAGACTGGGCTTACGACAGGAATGACCTTATGTTTCCCCTTCGGCAGGGGGGGGGGGGGGGGCGCAATCCCGAAGCAGACGAGGCGTTTTATGACCCCACCGAAATCTGCTTACAGTTTTCCTGGAATTCCATCAAGTGATGGATTCTCTTGAAACGTCCCCTTCCTTCGTAGAAAGAGAAGTTATATCATCTTGACGGAGACCCAAACTCCTTCCCCTACTTACTTCGACGACGCTCTCTTGAAGAGCGTTCTTGCATGAACATCCTGCCGGAACGTCCTTGATGGCGTTAGGTACGTGCCTATCGTTTCTGAAGAACGTCCTGGCAAGTGCTCTACCGAGCGTCCATGACGTGTAGGATGCAAGAGCGTCCTTCAAAAGCGTCCCTCGCTAGCGTCCTGGCGCGCGTCCAGAATGTGTTAAGACATCGATCGTCTTTCCAAAAAGCTTATCAATTTGTTTTTGTACGTTCCGAGGAGCGTCCTTCTGAAAGGCCACCCGAAAAAGCGTCCTGGAGGAGCCGCACACTGCTCCTGAAGTGTGAGAAGCACTTAAAATGGAAGACAGTAAGGCTATCGTCTCCAAGGACGGCCTTAAAGACTTTGCGTTACCTTCTAACAAAGACGGTGGCCCCGCCTGTGGCAACATTTTTTGCGTCTTAGTAATGCAAGTGAAAATATCCAGACCCAGCACGCGCTCAAAAAAGGTGAACGCCGAGCGTTCCGAAAGGCATCGTCGCGATGGTGCTTGCCGAACGTCCATGAATTGGCCCTCATTTCTTTGAGCGTCTTGTGAAGAGCGTCCGGGAATAAAGAAGACGACGAACATCAAGGGAAGCGTCCATAGTGAATGACGTGCGTCAACCACGAGTAACTTGAGAGGTCTTTCCTGGCGAGGGGTAGAAGCCCTCGCATGAAACGCGAGCGTCCTAACGCATAATGTTAACGGTGTGATCGTCATCAGGTACGAGTCTTAAGGGACGTTCCAGCCAGCTCTTGACAAAAACGACCTGGCCGGCTGTGCCGACATCTTGCGTCTTTTGTCACGGCTCATCCGACACTGCAGAAGGGCAGTTTAAAAAGGACCCGCCTGTGTGTTCTTGGGTATGAGGAATTTCTTTGCCCTTCTCCTGTCGAAAAACTATATAGGTCTGTCCAGTGTCATCTCTGTCCGCTGACAGAGCGTCCCTTAGTGAACGAGTAATATCGCTTCCTTGGCGAGCTGTTTGACTATGCAAATCAGCTTGTCCGGACGTCAATCTTTATGAGCTTGAACAATATCCCGTTTTGTCGTAGTAAAGCGAAGCGTCACCTAAACGTCTACATAGCGCCATGAGGGGTAAGGAGGAAACCTTAGCCGATGACAAACTAAGACCTTGGCGCGTCCCACCAATTGGCGAAATCTCCTTGAGAAGAAGACGGTGCTTTCAATCCCTGCCTTCTTCTCCTTTTGTTTCGTGCCATATCCCAGCTCCCCTTTCCCTTTCAGTTAGATGGGAGGAAGTGCAAACGAAGTCTTCCCTTTAACCCTTCCTTGAATCCATCCAATCCTGGACTCTCTTAAACGCTCCTCTTTCGTGCAGAGAGCGAAGTGGGCCATCTTAACGAAGCCAGGGGCCTTCCTGGCCTTCGATGAGGCAAATTGTGAAGGTTGTAGGCGTCTTGGAAAGTCAAGAAAACAATCCTTGCTACAAACGGAGTAAACAGACGTTCCTTCCTCTCGATAGAGCGTTTGAATGTCTCGAAAGGCGTTCCTTTTGTGAGGGTCCTGCCCTTAAGGAACATTTTTTAATCTCTTGACCAAGACGACAGCCGCCTGTGCGAACTTTTGCGTCTTTGTCCACGCTTATCGATATTAAGTCAAGGCCGAAGGGACGCCAGATCGATGTGGGTTTCCCCGTAACCCCTCCTTCGGCTTTCGAACTGCCCTCTCCCTAGTCCTGGTCGTTCCGACAAGGAGGTCCCTGGCCTAGAAGGCGTTATGGGGGCGGATCTGACGTTCCCATCCTGACTATACGAGAAGGACGTGAAGCGAGTCCTCTTCCTCTAAAGCTTCTTAGAGGGCCGCGAGTCCTTCCGAGAGCTCCAACCCTTGGCGGGGAGGACTCCCCTCGGGGAGGACGAAAAGCGAATCTTTCATGATTCGTGCACGTGCACGATCTTTTGGCAGCCTTTAATCCTGCCACGAATGGGACCCGCCAGATCGGTGGGGGGGGGTTGGGGGGTTCCCGTAACCTCCTTTCGTTTTTGTTCAACTTGCCCCCACCCCTCCCTGGTCCCTGGGAGTCCGACAGAGGTTTAGGACCTAGCGGTCGTTTATAGGAGACCGATCTGACGGCCCCCCTCCACAACCTACTAGGGGCAAAATCAACGATCACTACCACCTCACAACGGACTGATTGGAGGAGCGAGCTACTTTTTTCAAAGCTTACTTGATGTAATCCCAATAATAATAAAAGGGCATTACTTCTCACAGAACTTCCTCTAGGGCCCGTAGCCATACCACATGGGCTTTCGGGCAAAATAAAGGTCCCTACTGGAAGTTTCGTAAGGTTCATTGTCCTCACTTCTGTTGACTGTGGGGAAGGAAGACCTCCTGATTCTTATCACGCTCTCAATTTTGCCGTACATACGAATCATATCTTTCGGAAATCAGTCAAACATTACACTAATTACGTTGATAGCCTCAACAAAGAAAACATGTATACTTAAAACGAGTGTCCTATCCCTACCGAAGGTTTCCGGTTAGCCCTCCCCCTTACCCGTTGCAGGACAAGACCAAAATCTGAAACTAAGGGCTAACTAGATTCAAACATCAATATGGCCAATGAAAAAAATTTTAATTTAATTTATGATAGCGTTATGCCTAGCCACAAATCCAAGTCCAATCATTCAAAAAAATAAGTATGGATACTTAAGCGGCTAATGAAGTTTCAAAATGCCCTAGGAGGCTGGAGGTAGTGGAAACGGTGGTTTTTTCAACTACCACCCGCGACAGAGAAAAATCTGAATATAAATGGGAATGATTCCTGTATTCCGCCTCCCCAGCGGCGGGGAATGGGTACTAACCCAAAAAACCCCCCCCCTTTGGCCGCCCACTGCAGTGGTGCCGGGAGTTTTGAAATTCCTGTCGGAACCGTCGGAGAATACAGCTATATATATATCTGAACCAGGTAAGTTTCATGAACCAAAAGAAAATAGTAAGTGATACCGTCAGCCAGCCTCCTACTTGGATGAAAAAGCCATGAGAATGGAGGTGTCAGATGAGTGGAGATTTGTGGAAGATAAAGCCCAGGAAAGACGTGAATGGTGGAATATTTAGAGGCTCTTCGCCTCACGCGGCGGTGTAGGCGATGGTATAGAGACTCGAAAGACCCAGTATATTATATCAGCTAACATAAAGAAGCAAAATACGAAGAAAATCGTGGCAAAATGAGTGATTGACAGAGGTTCCAAAGCCTGTACTCATTGCACCCACTGATAAAAAAAAAAAAAAAAAAAGAAAAAAAAATCCTCCCGAAATGACATAAACCATCAATAAAAGATATACTGGACGTCTTGATGAGAGAGAGATAGCAGAAGAGAGAGTAGAGAGATGAGAGAGAGAGAGAGAGAGAGAGAGAGAGAGATTCTAAAATCCCTGAGAAATGCAGATGAGATTGTCAGGGGGATGAAACTCTGTAAAGTCGAGTTAGACGGTGCATGTGATGGGAATAATAGACGTTGAATATTTCTTGAAGACAGAAAACGGACGGAATATAACACACAAACAAACACACACAAACTTTCACCGCCCCACGCGAACCTACAGAACCAATTATTCCTACAGTCCAAAATGCTTTTCTCTCTCTCTCTCTCTCAATCTGTATCCTCTCTCTCTCTCTCTCCTCTCTCTCGGTTCATCGTCTCCTCTCTTCTCTTTGAAAGTACAACAGATCGACAAAAATATCTCTTATCTTGTCAGGGGGGTTGGTTCTAGAAACTATTTCAATCAACTTATTTAAAAAGAATTTGGAATTAAACAAACCTTCCAATAATTATCAATCAGATTAAGCCAGGAAATAAGGGATTCTTACAGCAATGCTTGCAACATATTACGCACACTCCTGCACACGCATACACAACGGCACAAACTTATATATATATGTTATATATATAATATTATATATATAGTATTAATATATATAATATCAATAGTATATTATATTCTATATAATATGTAATATATATAATATAACCCACACATAGTAATAATATATATATATATATATTATATAATAATATTATATCTATATTTATCTATCTTGTATATAAAGTCATATCACATTTCCGTGAATTCATATACATATATCGGCGGCTACAATGTCCTTTAATATCTAATTCGCTCTACTCGGAATTAATATATTTTCATATATGCTTAACCGAAGGGGGAATTTTTTCTCGATAATAGATTTGCCTGGACCAGGGCGCGAACCTATGGATCCTTTCAAACCCAGAACGTCAGTGAAGCTTTTCCTACTACACCACCGCGAGAGGTGGTGTAGTAGGAAAAAGCTTCACTGACGTTCCTAGGGTTTGAAAGGATCCATAGGTTCGCGCCCTGGTCCAGCAAATCTATTATCGAGAAAAAATCCCCTTCGGTTAAGCATATATGAAAATATATTAATTCCGAGGTAGAGCGAATTAGATATTAAAGGACATTGTAGCTCGATATATATATATATATATATATATATATATATATATATATATTATTATTATATTATATTATATTATATTATATATATTATATTATATTATATTATATATTCTTGTATAAAAGTTACTTAACTACACGCAGTTATACATTCCTTCTTTCGTAAACAATGTAAAGTAATAAGGCATGAAAATATAAATTTATATTTAAAAAAAATATTCAAATCATAAAAACAATGATAACGGAGGAGACTTCCTGCGTCATTTGAAGAATAAAAGTCCACGAAATAGACGTTACCTCATAACATCCGCCAAAGAGACAATATGAAAGAAGTCAAACTAATCTGGAAGAGGGGAAACCCTACTTATATCCAAAGGATAAACATACCTCTCACTCATAACACTGAAAAGCAAAGGTAAACCAAATACCCATCGACAATGCATACCTCATGGCTTGATAAACTTGTAATTCATAATGAAAAACCAGTATCCTCCCCGAAATATAAAAATAAAACAAAAAAGTTATCCGTAACAGAAGGAGACACCTACTCATGGCAGCCGCCATAAAATCTTGATAAATACTGGCACCCGTCATATTCATTCATTCCCCATCTTCGTACTCACTGTTCTTCTTCCACTGTCTGAAGAAAGAAGGTGGAAAAACAACGAAGGGCGAACAAGCCGAGTGGTGCCAAGGCCATACCTGCAATAAAAAGAGAAATCGAACGGTTAGGACGAACAGAGCAATGCAGCAGATACATTGAGATATAAAATGCCTTCCTCGATCCCATTTTTTTTTTTTTTTTTTTTTATTTGGGTGGGGGGGTAAAATTCTGCGATATTGTTATGTTACGGCTACTACGGATAAAAGGGAAACGGCCTCGGTTATACTAAGCTTTTCGACGTTGCAATATTGCTTCCAAAAGCCCCCCACCAACCCTTTATTGGTTCTGGAGTATTGCTTCCACCGTTTCGAGTATTGCTTCCATTATGCTTGATGGCCGCACCTACACGCCTTTATTCATTCTCTCTCTGGAGTGTTGCTGTTTACTTGTATTTCCTATGCTGTTCTTCGTTGTTTCCCTTTCTAACACGGGCACGCTTGCGCATATACAGTCACACAAACACAACACACATACACAAGTATATATATATATATATATATATATATATATATATATATATATATATATAATATATATATATAATATTATATACCTAGAAAGCCAACACAGGGCCTGGTGAATTAGTAACCTTTCCAAATAAGCATAAACATGGGTACAATTTAAGAACAAAAACATCAAGTCCAACTGCTCAGACACAGGGACAAGACAATTCAGATCACTGGTAGGCAAAAACTTATTCACAAAACATATTAAACATATATATACAAAGAAAATCTCAGTAAGGCAACTTATTTGTATTTAAGTCTTTAATTATATCTTTGGGGTCATTCTTAAACATGTTACAAATACAAGGGTTTAAATGAAACAGGCAACGACTAATATTAAAATTACAATGGGAAGTAAGTTGTATAATGGCAGATTCTAAAAGATTTCGTGATAAGACATCTTTTGATCTTGCAATTACTGAACTATCAATCTAATTTATACGGTGGTTGTTTTCACTTAAATGAATGTATATTGCATTAAATGTTTGCCCAGTTTTGACAGAATATTTATGCTGTTTTAATCTTACTTCTAAGCCCTTGCTCGACTGTCCGAGATAAAAGGAGGGGCAGTCCATACATGGAATTTTATATATTATGTTGCTGCTTTCCCTGGGGCCATTTTTATTTAACATTCCTTTTAGAGCGTTATTAGAGGAAAAAACAAGGTTGACCTTAAAGGATTTTAACAATGGTTTAATGGTTTCAAATCCGTTAAAATAAAGCAAACTGAGAATATTCTTAGGATCGTGAAGGATAACATAAATCTTTCTCTATTTTTCTTATATTCAATTTCTTGATCCAAATATTGGGGGCTGACAATGGGCAACGCTCGTAAAAACATAGAAGAAAAAATTTATATTTTGATGTTGAGATGGTGGCCTGAATAGAAATGAACATAAGTTAAGCTGTTGGTTGGCTTCCTATAAATACTGAATTTACATTGAAATGGTTCTCTATGTATCAAAACATCTAAGAAAGGTAGGCAATTGTCTTTTTCCAATTCTAGAGTAAACTTAATCGATGGTACCTGGTTACTTAATTTAGAGAGTAAATCATTTACATCAAAACCAGCAGGCAGAACAGCTAAAATATCATCAACATATCTATACCACTTTAAAGGAATATAAATGATATTCGTGATTCAGCTATACATATCTATATGTGTGTATGTATTATATACATATATACATATATATGTTCGTGTGTGTGTGTGTGTTTTGAGAGAAAGAAATTGACCAATTTTCTTTGCCAGTGAGATTCCACAGAAAGCAGAAAGTCACATCCCTTGGAAATACTACAGCCAAGTAATCCAGTTGCAGAATGAAGTCGTCAAACGGTGAATGAAAAGGCAGGAAATCATTTCCGTTGCGGAGAACCAATTTCTCGTGCCTTTGCAAATGCTTAGGTCCGATGGCAAAATATCAAAGCTCTGGAATAATACCCGACGCCAATATTCATTTGACTACTTCGTCAGAAGTGCTCAGCTCTCTCTCTCTCTCTCTCTCTCTCTCTCTCTCTCTTTCCAGAGTCGCATTTGGAATGAAAAGCACCTGTAGTAGTCGGATTACCGTTATTAATTATTAGTTGTTTTCTGTTCCAGCGCCATGAATGTTATCGTTGGTATTAATGCAAAGCGTCGCACAGGGCAAGACAATCAAGCGGTAAATGCTGGTGCATGACTGGAAATCACATAGTAGTGCTGGACACTTTCTATTCATTACGGAATTTGTGAGTTTAACAGCAATTTTTTATTTTATTTTCAACAATTTACCACTCGTTAAAAATGAAAAATATTGTTGATTAAAATTTCAATGTTATGTTTCCAGACTTTAAAATGCCGGGTGAAAATGTAACACTAGATTTACGTAGAACAATTTATTACTTCAGGTTAAGCCAACAAATGCTTTCAATGAAACGCGACGCCCTCGCACCTTGGAGTTTTCTCGAAACCTTCCCTCTTCGTATTCCGATAACAGCTCGAGCTAACGCAAACCTAGCGATTACAGACGAGACGAAACAGAGCAGACGTTTAGTTTAATTTAGTGTACCGCAAAATCTGGTGGTGCCGTTCCAGGGGAGGGCCCAGGCGGCCGTGAAATGGAAAGTCAACAACGGTCGCGTGGTCGCTGTTTTCCCCAGTTCCTTTCCCTTAGACTTCCGTCTATTGAACCTCACTCCCATCCCGTGCACAAAGTTCGAAAGCTAACATTTGTCTTGGCCCTCCTCCATCGATACAATAATACTATCACAATGGCCATTTAAAACACAAACTAACATAGACAGACCTAAGCCTATAAGTATGCATGTGTGCGTGCATGCGTGTGGGCGTTTATGTATACTATATATATACAGAATGTAGCACGAAAGTCCGCGTGCTTGAAATTATCATAAAATCCACGTCCCGGTTTTCACTCGCCTTCATATGTGGATTTTATGATATACTTATACATATATAATATATGCATATTTATGCCTGCATATCTATACATATGTATAAATATATAGATACACATATAGTATATATATATATATATATATATATATATATATATATATATATATATATATATATCTTATACACGTGCCTTCTGATGATCTCACAATAATATTAAGCCACAAATATCTTTTAATATCGAATTCACTTTTCCCTTTAGGTTTAGAATAACTTACATGTAAGAGAGATTATAATTAGTAAATGCATCTTCCAGAGCTTGGATATCCAAATGGATAAGTCGACTATCAATCTTTGTATCCAAACCAAAAGACACAGGATAATTTCCCTTTGGTGTAAGTTATGCCCAAGACAATGTGAATTCCATTAAGAGATATTTGATAAATACAATATATACATACATACATTACATACATACATACATATATATATATATATATATATATAATATATATATAAATATATATATATATATATGTACACATATATATATACATATGTATATAAATATAAAATATATATATATATATAGTAATATATAATATATATATATATTATTTAATTTTAAATATTTCTTAATATAGAATTAACTTTGTCTTGGAAATAACTTACACTAAAGGGAAATTAAATATTACCGTTTCATATCTCTTTTCAATTTTCGCTCCACCGGTTGTTGTATTAAGAGAATGTGCGTTTATATATATATATATATATATATATATATATATATATATATATATATATATATATTATATATATATTCCGTTAACACAACACCGATGGAGCGAAAATTGAAAAGAGATATGATGACGGCACGAGGTAGAGCGTGAGATTAACGAAGTTTCCTGAAGTAATCAGAACAAAAACCACGAGAGAACAACAACAATAACAACAACAGCAACAACAAAACTCACATACATAATGAGAAGCCATGAATGCCGGAGCGTCCAGGTTCCAAGTTGTTGTTCTTTATGGTGTTGGCTGTAAGAGCGCAACAACCTTCTTCGGAAGGTAATTATAATTATTCTCGCGCTATGAAGTGAAAATAATTAAATGCTCCAGACCACTGCTGGGAAAACTCTCGCCAGAGGACGTAAGGGAATGATGCTTCTGGGGCCACAGACATTCTTTTCGAAGTGCTTCGTGTAAAAAAAGGAAATTCTTTTCTCGATACGGCCGTTAAAAACAAAATTAATAACAAAACTCTCCTCGGAACACGTTGGTTGAGAAAGCAACATTCTTTTCCAAATAAGTTGGTTATAAAAGATTAATTTTGAGATACGATATTTCAAACAGAAAATTAATCTAGAAGTGCACGCGTTGCAAAACATTTTAGGTACACTTTGGGTACGTAATCTCCATAATGCTAAGTCTTAAATATAAAAAAAATTAAAGTAATATATCCAACGTCACGAAACTTCATGGTGGGTAAAAATGTCCAAAGACACAAAGGGTAAAAAGTAACTTTTAAAAGGTGAACAAATCACTAGTTAAATAAGGCACATATAACATTAAAGGCCTGTATTTAAAGTGCAGTATAATCATTTCACACTATTGGTTTTTTCAGGACACACTCAACTGCAGCCCAAGATAATGAGTTTAATGGATCTTCTAATCTTCGTTCCGTTTACATGCAAAGCCCTGCTCCCTCCAGCCACATAATACAAGAGTAAACCTCATAACAGCTAACGTTCATATTTTCCAAACAAGACTACTACTACTCTACTACAACTGTCATATTTTCCAAAAAAAAAAAAAAGACTACTACTACTCTACAACTAATAATAATAATAATAATAATAAATAATAATAATAATAATAATAATAATAATAATAATAATAATATCTTAAATCCAACACTACTGCCTGAAATTCAAAAAACATCCGCTCTCCACCCAGCTTACACAAAAAATAAAAGCAAACAAAAATTATGAGCTCCCCCCTCTCCCCCAAACATCCCCCACAAAAGAAAAAAAAATGGAGAGGGAGAGCGAATAAATATCACAGTCGGGTTTGCTCAATGACGCGGCTTAAACAAATTTACTGCAAGCCAATATCAATCTATGCTTCGAGGATTAAACGAACGCGATAATTGCAGCAATAAAAATCGATAGGCTCATTTCACCCAAGCTCAGCCCGGCGCGCACACACGCACGTCTGGCGATGATAAGCCTATTAACAGTCACAACCAGAAAAAAAAATGAGGGAAAATAACTGACGGTTTGTTTGGCTAATCCAATGGGGAGGCCCTACTATGATTTAGGTGCCTATATTTTCAGTCTCCAGTGGTAGTGCGTTGCTGCAGTTTTGTAACGCTGGTGCTGTTTCCTTAACAGAGTTATTTTGAGAGAGAGAGAGAGAGAGAGAGAGAGAGAGAGAGAGAGAGAGAGAGAGAGAGAGATGGTGCTATATATAATAGCAGCAGCTAGTAATATAAAAAATAAGGCAATAAAATATTTGTCTCGAAACATCGAAAGTAAAAAAGAGGAGTTTGATGCCATTGACAAAAAAAAAAAAAAAAAATAAAATATAGTGTTTGATTCTCCTGACGGGAGAGTAGTATTTCACTTAACTGGTATAAAATACGAGCTTCACAAATTGAACATAAAAATAGCTGTTAAATGCTTGTAAAATTAAACACTGAAAAAGGCCTTTGACGACACGGAACTAAAATGAAATGCCTGACTCCTCCTAAAGTAAAAGCACCGTTTGCATATATTTTCTTTATAAAAAAAAAAAAAAAAAAGGGGGGTGGGAGAGGGGGGTTTGGACCCCTCTGTATGTTAAAATATCATATAGTCCTACAGAAGGAAAGTGAAATCACAGAAATTAATAATAACCTTTTCATGGAACTACAATAAAAGCACCGTTTCCATACATTGTCTTTATTACAAAAAAAGGGGGGCGTTGGATCCCTTTGGATTTTGGTCCTATTGAAGGACACTGAAATCAGAGAAATTAATAATAGGTTTTCAAGTCGTTATAAGTAAAATTAAACATATTACGACAAAGACAAAACATAAATTTATAGA
>NC_061087.1:1761443-1763943 GCF_015104395.2 Macrobrachium nipponense
TGACACTGCGTCGACGATGTCTGATGTCCAATTCCCTTTTGAGATGTTCATTACCTGCCTTTCTCTTTTATTAAGGCCGATTCCATCATTTGACTCTTGTACGGCAGTTGCTGCTATAATTACACGTGACATATTCCAGTTTATTCTATGGTTATGTTCATTTATATGATTGAAAATAGCCGAGTTCTGACAACAGAACTCGGCTATTTTCAATCATATAAATGAACAAACCATAGAATAAACTGGATATGTCACGTGTAATTTATAGCAGCAACTGCCGGTACAAGAGTCAAATGATGGAATCGTTTCCTTAATAAAGAGAGCAGGTAATGAACATCTCAAAAGGGAATTGGACATCAGACATCGTCGACGCAGTGGTCATTCAACAACGCTTTAGAGATTTAAAGGGAAGATTATCACCGGGGGTGACTCAAATTGGCTTAACTTGTACTTGGTGGACGAATCTCTTGGTATAAATACCACCTTTTCTGTAAACTTTTCTCATTCATATACCTGAAAAGAGAGACAGCAATCTCTGAAATATAGTACTTTTTCTCTCTACATTTTGGTGTTTTTATGGGCTCCTTTTATTAGATGGAATTCTGTTGTTACAGAACAACCTTTACCAGTCATATATATATATATATATTTATATATATATAATATATATATATATATATATATATATATATATATATACTGTAATATATTCGAACATAATCACTTCAATCACACCGTGCGACGCTAATAGCTTCTGTGAAACAGCGAGGCTCCGAATAAAAGATTTTCTTATTTTAAATATCTCTGAAAGAGATGAGACAGAAGTTAGAATCAGTTAACAGACTTCAAGATTCAAATTACTTTTCGGCGCTAATATATAAATGTGCCAGCAAGTTGAAACACTTTTATTTAATTGTACTGCTTGGATGCATCAGTCTTTCCACGTTCGGTTCGTGATGCCCGAAATACTAGTATTATCATTAGTATCTAATGATATTAACATGGAACTATCCCCAAGACTATGCATTCGCCTGACAAACTATCGCCTACAAAAATTCCTAAACATGAAAACAAAGAAAAAATACCAGAGATGATGATAAGAATATAAACAGAGTTCTCGTAATAATAATAAAAATAATAATAATAATAATAATAATAATAATAATAATAATAATAATAATAATAATATATACCAGCATACAATTCCCTTCGAAAACAGATAAATAAATAAATGATTGCATAAACATACCAAAAACTTTTTTAAGAAAGATAATCGTACATCAGTTATAGTGCTGACCAAGTTTTTTTTTTTTTTTTTTTTTGTTTAACACACCAGTACCTGAGAAGTCACAATTGCCACCAGAAGTGTCACCGATACCTAACGAACAAAACAAAAAACAAGTGAAAGTTACAGAAGATTAGGTAACGGAGAAAAAGACAGGAGATACCGTGGTTAGAGTGAATACGGATTATCTCCCCCTATGGCAAGAGATGAGATGCTTACAGATGTCGAAAGCCTTGATTGCATAAACATTGAATTAATATATATTAAATATATATGGCGGTTGATATAAATTACTGACAATGTCCTTCGGCAATAAATAAGAAGACATGTTGGTAAAAATTACATATACATTCAAGTATAAGAGAGAGTCCTGCAGAATCTTTTATACAAGAAAGAATATAACAGAAAACTCTCACAAAGATTTGTTAAGATAAAGCAGTATTATCTTACAAAAATGTATCAAAGAAATGTTCTGTAAATAAAAAATTAGCAGCTGAAAAAATAGAATTCCTGTAAATCCCCTGTGAAAGTGAACTGAGCGTATAACTAATCGACATGAAGGGAAATAAGTCGAAAGATTAAGGAGCACTGAGAGAAAAGGAAAAAGAGGTGACTTCAGTCGCGAAGCAAAACGTATTATTTATTTCCAAAAGGTCCCTCGATGGAAATTCTTTCCAGTGAAAGATATTGAATTTTCCCCTTCAATGGCGACATGCAATGAGCCCTTTGATCTTCTCTTTAAGAGGAATAAACAGCACAAAACACTTGGAGGACTTCTGAAGTGAACAAACACCGTGAAATGCGTCAAACGCCTTTAAAAGCAATACATAAAATGCGTGAAAGATGAACATGATGTCATTTTGGCCTCGTTTTGCAAGCTTCGTCAATAGCCATGGCGATGACCCCAATTGCCTGATTATAAAACGTCAAAGCTTTGTTATACGATTGCATGTCCGTGTTTGAGATCAAACATCCGAATATTGCCTCTTAATCGTCGTTATAAATAGTCAAAGCATTTCTTGCCTTTTGTCGACCCAAATCCCCTGATCCCTCCGAGCGAAGTTATGGGAGCTCCAATGCACATGCATAATTCATTTTAGTTTCCTTAATAATCGTGAAAGAGAGTCAGGATTAATGAGTTCCTTTCCCTTTGACACAAAAATAACGACTGTCTCCAGTACATGAAATGACAAAGATCAGGTAGAGCTCCTGTTA
>NC_061087.1:1766443-1768943 GCF_015104395.2 Macrobrachium nipponense
GTCCCCTTCTGGGTGACGTCACAAACACGGCATTCGCCTGTTTATCTAATTAATTCTCACTCCGAATATTATATGTATCTCTCTCTCTCTCTCTCTCTCTCTCTCTCTCTCTTCTTTCTCTCGGCCAGTAGGAAAGAAAGGGTAATTGATATGCACGTGATACCGAGGTATTAAGAAGTCTTATGGGAATTTTCCAGAGTAGGCCTAAGTCTATAGGCCTACTGATATTCTATCAGGTTTTACTAAGGGTTTGTGCCTTAATCACTCAGTAATTGCTACTCCTAATAATAAGAATAATATGAGCTTTTCTTAATTAGGATTTTCATAATACTAAGCCTGATAAACATCTAAGAAAATAGCGGACTCATGACTGACACAAATAATTGTCTTTACCTATCATAAAGTATATTGTTTTTTGAGGCGACTTCAAAAATACTCTGCACATTGGGAAAGAAATATCAGCGCTGCGAGTCAAAGTACATTAATAAATCATAAAAAGAAAATCTGAGCGCAATATATTATTTTGGTTTCGTCCTCCATTCCGAAATAACCAGACATTGTTCTATATTATTCTGTTACCATCAATATTCCTTAAAATACGACGGGGGAGAATTCCAGGCAAAACAAATATGAATACTAAAGAAGTGCGCGGCCGTAACTCGCACACAAATGCACGGAATCATTTCGGTCAATTCATATATCCACCTGTGACTTGATATATTTACTGTACTGCAATTTTCAGTATAATGTGGGTAGCAATTTGTAATACATTTCTATTTACTCGTGATGGAGTGATTTCGCCGAATTACAAAATAATTTGATCCCTCGAATCGCAAAAGCTGACAAGCGTCGCCGCTCGGTCGGTTAGCAATAGCCGAGTATTGGCCTTGGTGACTTTTTGAGCAATGATGTAATGTCTTTTTAATAATAAAAAAAAATTCTCAAAACTATGAAGTATATGAATCTGAGAATTTTAACGACCATGCGAAATTGCATTCTCCACCTTATTTAAATCTGATAAAAAAAAGTATTTCAAAGCCAACTTAACAATGCAGCTTTAAAAAGCATTGCCTTTATGATCAGTAGAGAATATCCCAAATTCACTACTTAGTACACTTTACATCAGAGTATGCTTATCGTAGATGCTTTTCCTGCACTGCTTAACGAGATGTGAAAGCTAGCACATCAATCAGTTTACCGGTACAGTTAATGACGTTACACAACACCGTACACGAAGTTGTTTTTATGCGTTGCATGACACCTCTTAAACGTATTAAAACATAAATAGTCGGTCGTTGAATAAAACATGCGTTATACAATTATGCACGCAACTTCTGCCCCAAGTTATCCACTATATACAGTGCGGTCGTTGCTTAAGCACCTCTTAAATCTTGGGTGACGATACATGGAGTAAATAAAAATATTCGGTAATGAGTATATTAATGCTATAAAGCAAAAACGATCATATCAGATAATCATCGTCATACAGTCATCAATTTGACACTTTTATGTCAAAGTGAGAAAAAATTCTGCAAAAAAAAAAAAGAAAAAAAAAAAAAACCTGTTCTGTGCTTTTAATACATGAACATTTGGAGTATTTTTGCGGCAAAGAGCATCATGTCAATATGGGTATTGAGGTGTTTTTGCTCTTGCTATGATGGTGAAGCGATGTTGAGACATATGTATGTAAGCATACATATAAACACTAGTATCTTATCTATAGCATATATATATATATATATATATATATATATATATATATATAATTCAAATATATATATATTTGAATTACGTACAGACGTAGACTCTGTGTACACACTACAAAACAAACATACATTTCCATTCCTTAGCATATTAGTTGAAGTATATATTTATCTTCTTATATACACGTACACAAACCATGAGCGCGCGCGCGCGCGCGAGCACGTATACTGTATGCTGGTCTATTTCCTTTTCGATCGTTTGCGTCGATGAATCACAGGTCGAAATCCTGGAATGAACCAAAGCCAAGAAATGAGCCGATCCCCTCAAGAAAATCATCACCCTTCCTGTCGTCATTCCTTGCGTGAATTTCTTCTACCTTTCCCCATTCACCTTCCCCTTTTTATTGTATTCATTTCTCCCCTCAGCTCCTTTTTATCTTTCTCTTTTCCTCCTCCTCCTTTCTCTCTCTCTCTCTCTCTCTCTCTCTCTCAGATCCCCACCTTTCTCTTATTCTTTTTCTCAACACTACAGTCTGACGTTAAACTTTTTTCATGCCCAAATATTCCTTTATTCCTAACTCGCTGTCAGTCTCTCTCTCTCTCTCTCTCTCTCTCTCTCTCTCTCTCTCTCTCACGGGTATACTGTATATCACCCTTGTCTAGGCTCATTTCTATCACTTCCACTTCATTTAAGTAATATAATATTGAGGATGAAAATGTTCCGATGATTTTATTACTCCATGTAACTCTTAGGGGGCGGAAGGGGGAAGGGAGAGAGCAAGAGAGAAAGAGAAAGA
>NC_061087.1:1773943-1783943 GCF_015104395.2 Macrobrachium nipponense
AGACAATGGAGTGAAGTGCACTAATTTTCCGAAGGAACCACCCGACAAAGTTTCAGCACCAAAAGTCGGAGAGAACAATGTGAATATATCAACAACAGCAGCTGCAGTGTCTAAGTCACAATATTTCCAATGAAACTGTTCGTTCGTCTAGCCGTATTGAAGTGCAGTATGAGGACAAGCTATACTTATGACTAATTGTATCATTTTCATAACAATCGATGAGTATCAACGCCATTATTATTATTATTAGCTGTTGTTGTTTTCATTAGCATTAAAGTATTGAGTTACTATTATTATTATCATTAGCAGTAGTAATCGTAGTAGTATAGTAGTAACAGTAGTAAAAGTAAGAGAGATAGCAACAGTCTTGCCGTCTTCATCGTAGTTGAAGTAGTCACTGCGCCAGGACGATAATCAACCCAGTCACCATTACGGTCGCTTCGTTGCTACTATTGCTTTGTTTGTGGCCCTCATTATCCAGAGTCTAAAAATAAGCGCAGCACCATCTACTCAGTCTACCTTTCAGAATAAGAGGCATCAGCAACTGCGCCAGGTGGTAAAGTGCCTTCATAAAACCTTAATGGAGATAATGGATGGATCATACAGATTAAAAAAAAAAAATTTCCAACTGAGGATTGAAAACTTCGGATTCATCCCTTTACTCACTCATGGAGGGATTAGCACGGGAGGTCCCAGTTGGTATTAACTCATACCACCACCTCCCTCTCTCTCTCTCTCTCTCTCTCTCTCTCTCTCTCTCTCATCATCATCATCATCATCATCATCATCATCATTATCGTCACTCTCGCCGAACTTTAGCTTATGATCCACGATACGACCAGTATTAGCAAATTGAGGGGAAATTCTCCCTTTGATTTGAGGAATTTCCCCAGCATTTTAAGGAATTTTTAATTATGCTAACAGAGAATGGAGCGTTCATTTCCACCCCCCAAACCCCCGTGCCAAACCGTCTCTCCTGCCTGGCCTCTTGTTACCCCTCTTTACTTCAAAAACCTAGGAATTTTCTCTCTCTCTCTCTCTCTCTCTCTCTCTCTCTCTCTCTCTCTCTCTCGCTAATGATCTGGCGTGGGTAACAAATAACTGCACTTTTAACTGTTTTTTGTATTGAAGTTACTCATGTAAAAAATATGGGTAATGGCTTTGAAAAACATATAACAAACGCTGTGATGGTTTGATACTTTAGTTTTTAAACCCTATTTGTTTATTATTATTATTATTATTATTATTATTATTATTATTATTATTATTATTATTATTATTAGCTCCCAAGGATTCCATTCCTTTTGGTTCTCTTTCCAGCCGGTTTTCCAACTTCTTTAACGCTGTAATAATAATAATAATAATAATAATAATAATAATAATAATAATAATAATAATAATAATAATAATAATAATAATAATAATTTCCGAAGACATCGGGGCACATGAAGACGTAAAACTCTAAACATTCCAGATTTCAAGTATAAAAAGAGCAACTGTCGGTTCCATTTACGACAACAACCGGTAGCCAGCACAATTCCCAGCTGTCAATAAGACACTGGGCTGTGCAAGTAACATTCCAAGTTTTATAAATGCAATAATAACCGGTGGCAAACACGACGTGACCCAGTTGAAATTACAATAACAATTGGCAATACTCAAGTGCGAGCGCATTCCGGTTTGCAATTACAGTAACAGGCTGGAAAGGCAATTATCCTCCGTGGCACATCAAAAAATTCCCGATCGAAAGTTGAGCCATTCCTGGTCACAGACAGAATCATTCGTGTCAGCAAGTCATAAAGTTCCCTGTTGCAGTTACAACAATTAATGGTTGCAAGGGCAACAGCTGTCGACAGCAAGCACAACTATTGATGAACACAAGTATAGTTTTTGTTCGTTGCTACAACAAACTTTTTCCAGCTGGAAGAACAACATTATTCGCCGACTACGCTATTCCCAGTTGTCAATCGACCAATTCCCGGTTGCGCTCAGACAACCAATATTTGAAATATGCCATAGATGGCTGATGGAAATGTTCGCTTGAATTGTTATGAAAATAAGTCGCTCTGTATTTCATTTCCTACATAAATATTTAAGGACGTCACTTTAACAAAATTCATCCCAGGGAGACACACGGCAAATGACAACCATTTTAATCTCGTTCCCGGGTGCATTCTCTCTCTCTCTCTCTCTCTCTCTCTCTCTCTCTCTCTCTCTCTCTCTCTCTCTCTCTCTCTAACAATGTATTTCCTAGAAGTCTTTTGCAGTATGTAAGTGAATATATACACAAACAGATAAGCATAAGTCTACGAGGAAAACCAAACGGAAAGATTTCGTTTTTTCATAACCCTTAAGGAAAAGGAATGATACAGTAAAGATGAAATTGCCAAGAATGGGGATTTTATCTTATTTATTTATATATAACTAACTGGTGGGAAAACATACAACAAAATTCCTTAGAATATGTTGCATGCTGAGGAAGCAAATATTTTGAATTCCAAGTGAACGGTTCTGTTCTGTTTTCTGTATTGATACAAGCACATGACTGCATGCATGCAAACAATTTCTGCGGCACAAAAGATTCCATCTTAATTAAGCGGTTGAAACACTGACCAGGAGGCAATTACAGCTCTTTTGCTTTTCTGCGGTACCATCCGTATTATATTTGTGTGTTTAACAGACCGATATCTCTTCTATCATATCAATTATGACCTGATGCTGCCTCTGACTTCTCCAGAGGTAAAAAAATAAATAAATAAAAAGGCGAAACGTTCATTTTCCTTCAGTATATTAAATCATAAATTCAAACAGACAGATAGCAAAAAAAAAATTAAATTACTAAAATAAAATCAGATACCACTAGATTATTGCCTGGCTGATCCTCAAGAAGAAAACTATAAAATTGTCGGCAAAGTTTCCAATTTATCTCAAATAGCATGATAATTCTGTCGAAGCTTGACAAGGGAAGACTAACAGAGGATACACACACGCACATGATAGATAGTTAGCTACAAAGTAAGATCAACCAGCTAACGATATCCAACCAAAATATATATATATATATATATATATATATATATATATATATATAATATCTATATATATATATATATATATATATATATATATATATATATATATTATATGTGTGTACGTGTGTATATATATGTGTGTACATATATACAAACATATATACATACATACATGCAGTGTAATACTGTATTAGTTCTATGAAGGGAATAACAATATGCTATAAAATCTAAAGTGAATATTTGACAAAGGAGAAATTGAAACTCCATTGCTCCACTTTCCTTGTGGCCAAATACTTTGTATGTGTGTATGTATGTCAAACTGATATTTTTTACAGTATGACAGATAAGGATAAACAATGATATAAAAAACAGTAAGAGGCAATAACATTTTCTCTACGTAAGGAGGAATGACAAAATAGGCATAAAGTGAAAAACAACTGCTAGTGAGATGAAATTATACAAAAAGTGATGAATAACGTAAAACACAACAGAAACAAAATTATAATCATAACATATCTCAAAGTAAAAGCAATCTAACATACATTAAAAAAAACGAACAAACACAGTGCACATACAAAGTCCAACTGAAGCCAGTTACAGTAAAACCCACGGATGACTTCAAAGGAATGCAAAAGAAGAATAATGAGGGAAAAAAATCAAAGACGAATATAAAAACGCAATTCAAAGGAAACAGTTTAAAAAGAGGAAAGGTCACGGAGAACCAGAATAGACAAATAACATCTTACCAGTGGCTTCCAAAGAATAACGAAGTGACTTTAGAAACATGAAAAACAAAGCCAGAAAAACGGAGTAAAGGATAAGTGAGGAGAGAAAAACCGAGTGAAACGCCAAGAGAGAGCGTATGTAGAAAAAAGGAAAAGCGTAGCGGAAGAAGCAGTCGACATTTCATCTCGCCGTTGTTCGGGTGCTGGAGATGCCTGTTCCCGTCCGGGCCTAAGAGAGAAGAGCTGCCAGGCTTCACATTCCATTAGGCCCCTGTTATGCATTTACCTGGATTTACGGGATAGAGGCCACTCACCTGTGCTTTTCGGACGTTTCTTCGCCTCCCTTTATCCTCACACTTCGTTGTTTCAGCGCCAAAAAAGGTTGTTGGTCTTCGCACCTCTGCTAGTATTTCAATTCTATACTTGGTTTGTTTCTTTTCTCGTTTCAGGGGATGAAAGCAAGATTCCTCCTCGTCTTTTCTTTGACATACTTAGATTTTATAGTTATTTTACACTTTTAAGGAAATCTTAATCATCTTTTCTCAACTGTGAACAGCAACACATATACATACATACATACATATATATATATATATATATATATATATATATATATATATATATGTATATGTATATACGTAATATATATATATATATATATATATATATATATATATATATATATATATATATATATACATCCATGCAGATAACGAAAAAATCTATATATGAGTTTTCATGTTGTTGTTCATATTTGAGAAAAGATTGTTAAAATGTCATTACAAACGTAAAATTGCCTAGTTATATGTCTACTTTTGTCAAAGAAAAGAAAACGAAGAATCTTGCATTAATCCCATAAGGCAAGAAAGAAAAAAAAAACACAATTTTTAGAAATGAATTACTGGTATATGTATATATATATATATATATATATATATATATATATATATATATATATATATATATATATATGTATATATATATATATATATATATAATATATATATATATAAAATCCCATGCAGATAAAGAGAAATGAAAGCTGTTCAACCGAGCAAAACCCTTGGAATATGTTGCACGAGCTGAGTTTCCTAGAATAGGTGAACAGTTGAATAATAGAGTGGCCAAGACCTGAGAGTGTGGGGCAAATGTCGGAATCCATGAAGGACTTGTCAAGGACAACGAAATTCTTTAGGAGAAATCAGTCAAGGACTTCGAGTGGGAAAATGGAGGGCTGTGGAAATAAATTGCCTTCGAATCCTACCTAGCATCATAAGACTTGGAATGGCCGAGATGTGCAGATGTCAAGAATCTTCAATGACGAGCTAGAAAGGATGACCACGGTGTGCTGAAGAAGTTTTGAAACGTAAAAAGGAAATTTAGCGATATGGTAAATTCAGAGGTTTTGGACTAATAGGAACAAAAAAAAAAAAAGGTAAGAGGACCTAGAGATTTGGCGTGATAACGTCATAACATTATTTCCTAAGATTCCTTACAATTAGGAATGAGCAAAATCAGAAAAACTTAAAATAACGCAGTTTACAACAGGGGAATATCCTTCTGATAAGAACTCAAATTAGACTCGGTGACTTCCTCTCTCTCTACTACCAAGCTTCGGAATTTTCCTCCTGCTTTCCATATTCCCTTTTCTGAAAAAAAAGATACATACGTACTAGGTTGGTTCATAACTAAGCAGAGAACTAAAGATTGCATGGATTGACGATTAAGATAAAGTACTTATATGGAAGAAAGGTCTTTTTTGATGTGTTAATACCCATGATATCCAGCAAACAATTAGGAAGGAAAATTGCATGGGGCCGACAACTGCATCTCGTAGACTTGTTGAGATACAGAACACTAATATTTTATACATATACATATACGAATATATACTGAATGTATGTATGGTCTTATATATGTATGTATGTACAATTATTTTATTCATACATATATATACGTATATGTATATGTATAGTTTTATTATTACAATGATTAATTCATACACACACACATACATACATATATACATATATATATATTATATTATATATATATATATATATATATATATATTATATGTTTAGTTAGTGTGTGTATTAACATGTATATGCAGTAAGAGCTAAGACTGAGCTAAAATCTTCATCATATGCTCTGTTGTTTCTGTAGACTAAAGCAGACTCTGAGACATGTTGCCTGTCTAACGTTTCTAAGGATACCATTACCCACAGTGAAAACTCGTCTGTGTGAACACACCGAGAAAAAACTGGATCAGAATCACTCGGAACAAAAACAACATGGCACGAACATGAACAAAGACAACAGCAATGACAAAATGACGGAATAAATCGACATAAAATGAAGGTGGCGAAGAACGAGACGAATATACGAACAAGCGTAAGAGTATTAATTAGACAAACACGTACAAATTGTTAACCCTCGAGACATGTCAAATGACATAAACAGAAGATTATAGGCGTTGAAAAACAAACAAAATAACAAACTGGAAGTTGATAGACAATGATCGAACAGAATAGATTTACCAGAGCACAATCAGTCAGGGGAATTAACAGCCAGTGGCAGGCACAGAAAGAGAGAAAACTTCTCATTAAAACGAAGCAAATGACGGCACAGATAGACAGACAGACAGACAGAGAGGGCCGCTTCGGCGCCCAAATCCCCGTAGTAATGTCCCTCTTTAATTTCAACGTCAAGAGAAAAGTCCGCGAAGCGAATAAACTGGAAAAAATTTCCTAATTAATTATGTTGTCCGTTTTATGTCCTGTAACCAACTGGTAGTACCTCCTCCTCCACCCAGTCTAACAAATGCTATTATGAAATATGGAGTTTTTGATATAGAAATATTTCCAAGTTCGTGTGATTTCATGAAAGCTGCAGTGCTGAAACGTGGGCTTATATAACTGGAAATACATAAATAAACATGTCAGTATTAACAAATTTATATATACATATATGTGTGTGTATGTATCTATGTATAAATATATATATATATATATATATTATATATAATATATATATATATATATATATAAAGAATTACATTAAAGAACGAAGTCAAGCATAATTTTCAAAAAGGCGAATTCCTAACATTCATTCGTGAGCTCAACTACAATAGCAGAAGGTAACGATGGGCCATCACCATATCCCATTCCACAATAGTATTCCAAAGGAGTAATACACGTCACCATCTCTACTTAATTAAACGGTTAAAACGATTTAGAGAGCATTTGAGGAGGGTGGGAGGCGGGTTGAAGTTCTATGGGGGAGAGGAGAGGGAGATCATGGGGAGGACAGAGCCACGGACTGAGCTCATTCCAGTGAGAGAGAGGGGGTGGGACAATAGGGAGGCGGAGGGGGGAGGGGAGGGGAGTGTCAAGGATCTTCGCTTCAGAATTAAAACATTCCTCGAACTTTCGAACGAAATGTTTCGAGTGAACAGCCGAAGCAGGAGAATGATAACTCCGCTTTTCCTTTGCGGGCGAGACCAATGTCAAGAAGGCATTGGCGAGACGGGCTTCGTCCGCATATTTACGGTAGAGGGGGCTTGCGTTAATCCCGCATGTGCCCAGTCACCATTATTACAATAAATTATCATTGTCAAGTTTAACTGTAATAAAAAAAGTTAAGTCTCTGTTAGTTTAACCAGGCCATTGAGATGATTAACAGCTCTCCTAGGGTTGGCCCGAAGGTTTAGTTAGATATTTTTACGCAGCTAGGAAACAATTGGTTACCTAGCAACAAGACGCACAGCTTGATGCAGAATCCGAACTACATTATATAGAGAAATTAATTTCTAATCACCGGAAACAAATTCCTCTGGTCACACGTTGACAGAGCGGAGAATCGAACTCGGGACTACCGAATTGGTAGGCGAGCACGTAACCCACCCGTCCAACGAGGAACTTAAAATAATACAAACACTACAAAGAGAAAATGATTTTAACCTTTGTATCAACTACTTTAACAACCATCGACAGCCACCTACCACCTAGGAACAGTACAACAAAATACCCTAATCAAATTTCACGGGATAATTATTCGGGTAAATTTTTATGCCTACATAACACAAATTTTAGAAACTAACACAGTAAGTCCACTCAAACTGAGGCAAATGGTCTTCGACTATTTCAGCGGCAGAGAAATAAGGTCAGTAATTCATATAAAATAAGCACACAAAAGCAAGATATAGTATAATATGGCAATAAAAAGGGCCCCTCCGCCTGACGGCAGGGGGTAAAGACACCGTTTGACGTTCCTTGCCGTCGAACAATAGCCCCTAATTATCCCATAGTCGGCATTTCATATTTGGTCTTTCTGTAGTACACAATATTCCCTCGGGTAGGTGATGGGACGGGGCTACAGGAAATGAGGACGAGGAGGAGGAGGAGGAGGAGGAAGAGGGAAATGCTTAGGCAATGACCCATACATTCCCCTCCCTCATTTTTCCTATTACGAGCATAACCTCTCCCGTCCCTATTCCCATTTTCTCGTATCTCATCTTCCTTTCCTTTTCCACTGCTTGTCTTTGCTTCCTTTCATTTCCTCGTGTAACCTCCTCCTCCTCCTCCTCCTCCTCTCCCGGAATTCCCGCTCTGAGAGCCTCCTAGATTATGTTACGTGTAGTTTATTTCACCCCAAGGCATAGAAAAGTTGCACTGCGCTTGTCGTTTTTCATTTGCATCTGTAAAAATTGCATCATAATTTGATCAGTAAAAAACTGTAATGCATCTCATAGGGAGCCACCCTAGGGCATATAAGCAGCTGGAACTCAAATATATAAAACACACAAACACATTTAATATATATATATATAATATATATATATATATATATATATATATATATATATGTGTATGTGTGTGTGTGTGTGTGTGTGTATATATATATATATATATATATATATATATATATATATATATATATATATATATATATATATATATATAGTATAGTATATGTATGTATATATAGTATATATATAATATTTATATGTGTATATAATGTATGTTAATGAAAAATGGCAATGAAATAACAGCATAAATTCTCGTCCATAGAACAGACATAGCTTTACTGAACACGGCACTCGTAAAGTGAAAAAGTAAAAAAAAAAAATCCCTTAAGCTATTTTCATATGAAGCTCCAACGCACGCTGTGGAGTGGTTGGTAACCTTGTGCATGTACATACATAGCACCATCTCAAATACGATTTCAAATCTTGCAATAAGTTTTATATGTTTAAAGTTAAGTAAATAATTTACAAAACATTTATACATACATACAAACACACCCATACGTACATATGTATATCACATAAATATATATACATACATATACTGATCTACATAAATATATATGAATTTTTATTACATCACTGTGACACTGTATACACAAACATTAAGCTACATGTGTCGTTCAATATCCAGTTCGGGATACTTCGGGAATATCACCGAAGGGGAATTATGTGATAAATGGATTGGAACACAAGTGATTCGAACACCAGACAGTACCCTCTAACGGCTTCCAGTAGACGTTCAAGACCATTAGGGTATCAAGAAATGTGTGTGTGTGTGTACAAACACACACACACACACACACACACACACATATATATATATATATATGTCTATAGGAACAACACTGACTCATTATTCACACATTTACATGTACGGAAACTACAACAAAAACGATGACCGGTTCATAAATAATGCACGAAAAAAATTACCGAAAAAAAAAAGATATTTCCAGTGGAATGAAAAATAATGACGAGTAAAGCTAGTGAGTCGGACCCTCCTCAAATGTTGCAGCAGCGTCTTAAAACAGCTGACAGGACACGGGTGTGCTTTCTGCATAATTTACTATAACAACAACCTGATACGCTCCCTCTTAGCATAACAACACCCATGACTGCGCTTTCATGGAGTTAAAAAAACATAAAATAATTAAACATTAGTTGCTTATAGTGTATGTGCGTAAATATAGTAGATGTATGTACATATATATATATATATATATATATATATATACATATATATATGAAATAGCTTTTTTTTGGATACGCTTGTCTTTGTTTGTTTGTTTGTATGGTGTTTTTACGTTGCATGGAACCAGTGGTTATTCAGCAACGGGACCAACGGCTCTACGCGACTTCCGAACCACGTCGAGAGTGAATTTCTATCACCAGATACGCTTGTCACTACAGAGCCTTGAGCTCCAACTTCAAACGAG